>NC_134456.1:69447514-69759418 GCF_047948215.1 Lycorma delicatula
GTGTGTGTGTTTACTAATTTATTTACTAATCTCCTTTTGAAAGAAGCAGTTCTGTAGTTGAGAGTTGATGGAGGAATTGTATGGTAATACAATTATAAAATAGTTCCTCTTTTATAAATAACTCAAAATCTGAAGTACCCAAATTGAAACATTTGAGCATTCATTTTATACCAAAATGTTACTTTCTTCCGTATTACGATATTCTTTTCATATTACTGGAAACATTAATGTGAAATTTTAACACGTAATACAAATTTAGTCATAAAATATATTCTAGTTTTACAAATATGTAAATAACATTTTTAGTTTATGTATTTAGTTTATCTTATAAAACAACCTATTGCATAATGTCATAATTGCCTATAGTACAGATGAATTTTTTGGCTGTATGTGTGTGTGTGTGTGTGTGTGTGTGTGTGTGTGTGTGTGTGTGTGTGTGTGTGTGTGTGTGTGTGTGTGTGTGTGTGTGTGTGTGTGTGTGTGTGTTCAGATTAATAAAGTAGACTAGAATGTATTTAATATGAATTACAAAAGATTAGAAATGTGTAATCCCAAATTAGAATGTAAATTGTTTTTAGAAATGTTAAATGAACAAGAAATACATGCATTGTATTTCTTTTTATAATAAAAAATTGACCTATTTATTTTTGTAACTTGCTGTTTTTAGAAATGTTTAAAAACTGAATTGTTTGTAATTAATATATTACAATATGAAAAATTATTTTTGCATATGAAATAAACCAAAATAAGAATTATAAAATTGTTTTTATAGACTAAAATACAATCTAATTTATTATGAAAGTTACTAAAATTTTTAATTTATTCCAACTAGCTTCAGAAGTAGTTTAAATCAGAGCAAAAGGAACTTCAGAGTGGAGTAACATTTTTTTTTTTTCACCTTAAATTTAAGCTCATAGTAATCAGGTTTTTAAAAACCAGAACATCATGGATACCAGAATTCTAACTAAAATAAAAATTATTCTTATCTTTAACTAGGGTTTAACTAAGGTCTTTACTGACTAAATCTTTAACTAAGGTTTTACTGACCCAGAAATGTCAATGATAATTTGAATTTTTATAGTACTGAAATGATAACACTATCAAATTATATAAAATACTACGCATTATGTAAAGTACAAAGATCAGTTTTGGAGCAGAAAAAGGTATATTAGAACTGCCTTGCATATACATAAGACACAGCAAAGAAATATATCAACCAGTCCATTTTGAAGTAGGTGGTATAATCAGTTTCCATAGATCAAATTCAATTATTTAAGAATCAAATCAATATGTTTTTATGCAGCAAATGATATCTTGCATTTCCTGATTCCCTCAAAATGATTTACTTCCTTTTGCAATATTTGTGAATGCCTTTCAATTTTTATTTAACTTTACTGGGTCAAGATAATTTTATAGCTACATCTTGAAATCAAAAATTATATTTGAAATACATTGCCAATAGTAGTATATTAAATATACTATACAATAGTATATTAAATATTGTTTTTATTTTTACAATTTTGTCACATCTAATAAGAAACATTGTTTGAATTTTAAGTGATAAACTAGCCTGAATTAATTGAACAATAGAAATCAAACAAGTTTTAACCCAGCTATTTTTTTTCATGATATACATTATAGAAAATTATACAAATTTTATGTTTCAAATAAATTCAAGTGTGTGTCTAATTAAATTGGTAAGTTTAGAATGTACACTAATTCAAGTTTAAAAAGGATTTGTTTAAAGTTTCACTTTGATTATCTTTGATAAGTTGTGTGCAAGCATTTCTGAAGTCTGCTTAAAAAAAATTACCTTATTATTTGTTAATACTTTATTAAAGATTTTCCAAACAACTTTAGAAATTCTTATTTTGCTAGAACATAAAATTGTTGCTTTAAATCTTTTAATATATTATTTTTATTTTTCACCTCTAAATTTTTTTAATTAAAAATTCTCATTTCTTACAAGAAAATGATTTATTAAATTTAAAAAACAAGCTACATATTAAACAGAATGAGTTAATTAAAAAAGACATACCACTCTTATGTTCTGTTCATACCTATTTTCCAGTAATTATCTTCAAGAGGATATTTTGCCATTCATTTGTAGAGAGTGTAGTTGTAGAAGGCACAGTTTTGAAATTATTAAAACATCCTCAACCTAATGAAGGTGCTAGAATATTGCTTCACTTAAATTTTCTAAGAATACCTACAAAAATAATACATATTTTTATTTTTTAAATACATATCTCACTCTAAATAATATTAAATCTATAATTTTAAGGAATAAATAGGTCAGTTTTATAAAATATAGCTGTAGTAATATTAGAACATAGAAAGTCTCTGTCTTGTCAATGTTCCTTGTAACATAGCATGTAAGTATTAAAATTGGTGTGCTTATGGTAATGGGGTTGTTGCAGCAGTCATGGCAGGTTCCTTATGAACCTCTACGATCTTCAGTGAGTACATATTTAATTACTAATTTTTTCTCTTTTTTATGTTTTGTCCAATTTATTTATTTTTTTGAAACAGATATCATTGTTTTTTGCATGAAGTTCTTTTTACAAATTTTAAATGTTAAAATACTTTAATTTTTTTCCCTTTTTTTAAGTAACTGAAAAGCCATCTATGTATCTATTTACTTCTGTGTGGTTTTTAAAAAATAAAATTTTTTTTACTGAAAAAGTAAACAAATATAGATGTAAAAATAATCTTTTATTTAATTTCATATTAAACTATCATATAACAGGCTGTTACGAAAATCTATATTTTATTACATTAATTATTTATATTTTTATTTTTTATTGTAATTTATTTTATTACTATCACAATCCATTAAACATAAATAATATGATAATTTAACAGTAAACTTTATTGTTGATAATCAGTGATTTCATCAAATTTCTCTTTCATTTTGAATTACTGAATCTTTTTATAGCAATTCTTAAACTTTGATATACTTTTAAAAATGTTTGTTTTCAGCTTATCATAAAATAAGAATACTTTCATAATGCCAGCTATAAATAAATTAAGCATTCAGTTTAAACAATGAGGAATACAAATATAATAATAGTGATTAAGAAAACTTGGCATATTTAAATAGCATTAAACTTATCATTTATAGCAATATTACTCACTTGTCAATCTTCATAACTAAGAGGTTGCAGCTCTGCCTTTCACCCAGAATATTCTGGATTCAAATTCCAATCATGCTTAGCATTTTTATGCACTAGAAAACTAATTTATTACCTGTTGGTAGCCTTAATTGGGTTTGGGTATTTGTCATAACCTTAAAATTAATAAACAAATAGTTATTTATTAGAACTTATATAACATGTACCTATAATAATCTTGACATAAGTAATGTAGCAATCCGTATTGAAAAGGTATCACAAAATCACATCTTTACCCTTTGTGTAATTCTTAGCTGAGCATTTTGCTGTTATGATATATGTTTATATGAATATGATCACTTGGTCTGGTCTAAATTTTTTATCAAAAATATTGAGTTAAAAAATTGTATAGTTGATACAAGAGGAAATCCAGAATTACTCAGTCAAGATAAGCCTACCTTAAATTTATTTAAAGAATTAATTTATGATAAAAAATAAAGAGAGCAGATAACTAATGGCTATTAAATGGTGTATTTTGATGTTTGTTAGAACTCGGTTCTTGCCCACTGGGCTGGTTTAGTGGTTAACATGTCATCACAAGTCTGATAATTTTGAAGTGAAGAGTTCTAAGGGTCAAATCCTAGCAAAGGCAGTTTTTTTTATACGAATTTGAATACTACATCATGAATACTAGAGTTCTTTTTGGTGGTTGGGTTTCAATTAACCACACATCTTAAGAATGGTTGACCTGAGACTGTACAAGACTACACTTCATTTAAATTCGTACATATCATCCTCATTTATCCTCTGAAGTAATACATTACAATGGTTCTGGAGGCTAAACAGAAAAAGAAAGTACTTATATTCTAATCTGTTATTCCAAGCAGTTAAGTTTGCTTAAAAAGTAAAATTTCAGTGATTACACTATTCATTTACGGTTAAAAAAAAAACTGTAATTCTTGCTCTAATAAAATTTCAATAACTCTTAACTTTCTAACTCTAAGTAAGTTATCCAAGCTTTATACACCAGCAACCAGCTTTATAACAAGTAATTTGTTTAAAACATAAACAGTAATAAATGTTTTATTTCACATTACATTGGCTAATTTTCCAACAGTTTTGTCTATAATTTTTCAAACTGGTCCCCCAATTTCATATATACCACTAACACTGTTTTGGTGGTAATAATCCATATAGTTTATGACTGTGTTCTGACCAATAAATCTGAAAAAGAACTTACATTTTATTTGTCTGAGTTCAATTTAAAAGAAAGTTTTTTTTTATGTATTCTAATAATGTAATAAATCAATAAAACAATTCTAAGTAATCTTAACCTATCACATATTGATGTCTATATATTTAAAACTGTTGTTCTATCTGTCGGAATTTCAGTCTTGAAAATTTAAACTTAAATTTTGATTAAAATTGGTATTTTTAATGATTATGATGAATTTTATTTAGTTTACACTCAGACTAGGAAGGTTATTATATCAAATCATAGCAACATATTAAAATACTATAAAAAATGATATATTAAAAATGTTTAGTGCTGACCAAAGAACTCAAATACTATGTATTCATATCATAATTAAAACATAATTATTCCTACTAGTACTAATGATGATGATACATTTAATAATGATGATACATTTTCAAATCTACACTTTCAAAAAAATAAATTCATAACACTACTGTTTTTAACATTTACATTGCTTGTTTCTATCTCTAAAAAGTTAAATAATTATACTTTATTATTTTTTAGTATATAACATTTCATGATAATCTTATTGGTCAAACAGTGTGCCTTTACTAAAATAATGTAAACCAAAACATCTGTTGTTGACTATAAATTAACATAATCAATAAAAAAACATAGAACATGTAACTAGTGTTTTAAATATTTTACTAAAAATAAAATTTCATAAATAAAAGTAAGTTCATAAAATAAAATTTGATTTAAATATGTTTAAAATTTAGTTCTGCCAAGTGATTTTAAAATCAAACACAAGTTTTCCACTGGTATCAAATTTGTCAGTGCAGGTTTTCTTCTCATCAATAGCTAGTTTTTCTGTTGATAGAATGGGAATGACATCTGAAATTCTAGTAAAATAACTTCTACTAGCATTATACTGCAAAAATCTTGACTAGAACTACACAAAGAAACTATTCAATTCTTTTTTGTGTAACTTTCAGTAATAACCTTCACAGACAACAGAATGTTAAAAACTAGTGTTATTTCAATAATAAGTATTAAAGAGAGTAACATAAATCCTATACACCAGGTTTATTTTAATCTTATTTTGTAAAGGCGCAATGCCTTGATATAGTAAAGTGTCTCTCTGACCATCACAGTTTTCTTGCACTAGTGTAGCATGTACAGCCCATTCACTAATCACCCTGTGGAAGAAAATGGCTCTGGTCATTATGTGGGTATTTTTCTTAAAGTTTTTCTGGAAAGATGTTGAGCAAGTTTTTATTTAGTTTTTCTTTCCTCCATTATCACTAGCAGAGCTCTTTTTTCATTTATTTCTGTCATCTGTATTTTAAAAAACTGTAGTTGTCACATTCTAGTTTACCAAGAGACCACAGCTTTACTCCCATATATAAGCACACTGCATTCAATGCACTACTTTGATAAATGTTTTCCTTGTTATTTATCAAAATTGTTTTTGTCAAAATATACAGTAAGTGCTCATGATGCAGATGATAGAAAAATTATATGTGCTATATTAATATTTTTAAATTACAGCAGATTAGGAGTTATCTAAATAGTAAAAATGAGATAAAGTATCTCTTAATGGTTCAAAATGAATTCTACATGAAATTATTAATACACATCATTAATCCCATCATTGAAAACACCAGAAAAAATAAGTAGATAGTGTTCTTTCTTTGAAATATTGTTTGAAAAAAATGATGAGATTATTATTTTATAAATACTAAGGTGTTATTTTTCAGTTACTAACTTTTAATTCTGGAATAAAGTGCATTTTTATGTAACTTATGAATATTATTTCTGCAGGTATTGGTGACTTCATGTTTTTCTATGGTGATTTGAGCATGATGATGTACAGTTCTGTTTAATTTATTAGTTACCATTCCAGTTCATCATTTATAAGTGGTTGTTATTTTCATTAGTGATTATCTATTCAAATGACTTAAATTAAAACTGATAGAAGTTAATAACTCTAGTCATTATTTTTGTTATTTTCTGTATCATTTATTTAAAGTAAAAATTTTTTTTAATAGTAAAATAAAAAATGTAAAAGGTAGAACTATTTAAAAGAATATTATTTGTGTTTTTTTTTTTTAACTTTAGCGTTGCATATTTTTTTAATAGTTAGGAAAATTTTTATAAGTTTAATGATAAAGTTTGTAACATAAGCAAAAGGTATATTTTATATTTCTGTAATGTAGGTATATTTCTCCAAGTTTTTAACAAGTATTAAAATGTTTTCAAAAATCAAGGAGTAAAATTCAAAATTATTCACATTGTTTAAAAAAAAAATTATTTTCATTTATCTTTTATTTACTTAAAATTTGTATCAACTTAAGATGAATATTTAGTTTAACCTCTTATCTGAAAATTTAAAAGATTAGAAATGCAGTTTTGTAAAGCAGCATTTTTTACAGGAAATCAATTTTTTTCACGTATTACAAATGTTGATCTATCATTCAGCACAGTGTATGATACTTCTATATATATATAAAATAATACCAGCTCTTCTTAATATACGTAGTGTATACTTCTTTTATTTTTAATGTACAGCATCACTCTCTTATATATTTGAAGTTTTACTGACAGGCTGTAAGCCCAGGTAGAAATGCATTAGTTTTTGTCCAGTTTCAGACCGACTTGCTCAAAAACATTGTAAGTTTGATAAAATTTTTACTTCTGAACCATGATTATAATTTTATTCTTCATAATATAGTTGCCTACATTATCTTTTTCAGTCATTTTCATCATTACTTTTATTATCTGATCACTTAGCACTATCAAAATTTCAAACTTTGTAAAGATAATTTTGAAGTATTTTTAAAAAATTACCAAATTATTCACAATTTGACAAATTTTTTCATAAAACAAAATAAATGTGGAAATAAAAGAAGATATGTCTATAAAATAGTGAAGACGATTTAATTTACTGTATATAAGCTCCCAATTAGCATTTGATTATAAAAGATTTTATATTATTTTTCCAATATAAGCAAGTATATCAGGTATTTAAATGATTTTAATAAAAATCCCATTGACATAACATATAATTGCATCCAGTTAAGAGGTTAATAAATTTATTTTCACATACAACTTTCCAACTTTTACATAATGCAGTTCTAATAAAGTTCTTTTTAAATGCGAGTAGTATAGTTTCAAGTAAATATTTACTAATTTATAAGAAATGCTAAAAAATAAGTTTTTACATCAGAAATATATTAAAGAAAGATTATAATGTTGTAACTTAATGTTAGTATTGCACTTTAAATTAAATGACTGCAATAATAAGCAATTACAAAATATTTAATGCCATTTTATAATGCACATGCAAAATAATTAGCATGTGCATAATTTTATCCCATTTTTTTTTTTTTTTTTTTTTACTTTTGCCTAAACTTCTGCTTGAATATTATTCCTCTTTTTTTTGTAACTTTTAATAATTAAATTAATTTGTTGCATGTTAAGTTTATAATACCATATTCAATAATTGCAGACCCAGTCATAAAACATCATTATGTATCTTCCCGTTAAGTGGTCAGTTATCCTATTTTTTGTACCACATTTTTTAATTTGTTTTGCTTCCTTTAGCTTATTTGTTTTATTCTGCGTTTAAATAGAAATTTTGCATCTTGAGTTTAAGGGTGTTTGATTTAAGACTGGTTTAAATAGTATTATTCTATTTAAATGTAGTAATGTAGTTGTGTAGTTAGAATTTGTGTATTATATTGTAGTTATTTGGTGTAAGGAAAACGATCTTGGTTTATCTTCTAAAAATAACACATGTACAAATTTGTGTAACATATTTAATTTATTTATTTATAATTATTTATTTACAAAAAAGTTTTATATTTTTGTACAAACCTAAAAATATATATATTGTTTACTTATAAATAAAACATAATAATTGTAACATAGCATAACTTTTATTTGAGCTAAAACTGCATGTTGTAAATAGTTCTCGTAAAATTTTAATATAGTTTTGGTACCATATGTATCATTACAAGATTTAACCATATTAGAAATATCATTTTCATTTCATGTTTTAACATAATGTCCATAACTAAAAATGTGTTTATTGATTTGGTACAGTTATGGATACATGGTGCAATAAAAATTATATAATTAATTTTCAGCAAATAATCATTGCTTTAGAAATGTCTATTAAAAAAATATATGTATATTATTTGGAAAACTACTTACTTTATTCAAATATTTTTAATAAACATAGATGAATAAGTAATAAAATACTTATTTCTCTGCAGTGAGTATTTATTTTATTAGTGAGTGATTTTTCATCTAGAACAACTTATTTAGATCTAGGTGTAATAATCTTACAGAATAGATAAAATCAACATTAACATAGTAATATCTTGTAACATTACACAAGAAAGATTTATAGGAGTATGTTCTTACTCAGTAACACAATTACCACACATCATTATAACTGAAATCTCTATAATCAGAAGTAATTATAAGTGTAAACAATTGTAATGGTTGATGAAATGATAACATGCAAATGTAACATCACAAAGAAAAGTTCCTATGAAGAAAAAAGATAAAAGAGAAAATGTTGTGAATTACTGCAAATACATTAAAACACATAGAAAAAGAGACAGTCAAACAAGTAAAAAATAATTGCACTCATTCATACATAGATTACAAAAATATACAACACTCATGCCAATTTATCTCAAATCATATCCGATGTACCAGGAAATTTTTCTTTAAGTGACCCACAAATTCAGATAAAAAATTAATATTTAGAGGTTCTCACTTTGAATAGAAAATGTAATCTCTCAACACCTAGAAAATAATTTTGCTGATAAATTAATAAATGAAATAAAATTTATTTTAAAAAATCTAAAAATTTGTTAAATAATTAAATATGAGTAATTTTTCTTACATGTAATTTCAATCACATAATTGCTTTTTAGAATATATTTATTAAATTTCAAAATACAAAAGAAAATTGAAATAACTGCAATATATTAATCATTACAGAATATGTGGAATTTCACTGACAAATAATGTCATTAGTAAAGTAAATTTATGAATAAAACATATAATTCAATTGACAGAAATTGGTCTGAACAAGATATTGGAGTGAATCCTGCAATGTCTCAAGGAATTGCATCTAGAAGATAAAAGAAAATGAATAAAAAACCATTAGCCACAGCTGAAACTACATTTCATTAACTGGTTCCTGTAGATCACTAAAGAAAGAATACTAGACTAATTTCCCTTTGGATGGATAAATAAAAAAAAGAAAGAAAAATCACTTTATCCTTTGTTGACCAATTATCCATCTCTACATAAGGGATTTAGTGAATTAAATTTTGTCTAATAAGGTAGAAAGGAATTTGTCATTTACATAATAACTCTAAACCTAGTAACCTGGTACACCCAATCCTATCTAGTCTTTATGCATCTGATCATTCAATTAGGAAGAATTCAAGTAGTATTTGAGTAAGTAAGAGAAGCATACAGTCAGATTTTATAGGCCTAACTTTGTGTATTTTTAAAGAGAATAATTTGATCATTTTAGGACTCATCTTAGCTGTGGTGAGACTTAATAGGAATTATTTTATTTGGGTTCAGATGAGGATGTTGCTAGAAAACCTTTCATTTGGAAGAAATCCAACTGTATATGAGCATCATCTCATAAAAATTTGATTATAGTAAAAATGAATACAACATTGGTCCTGTTAAATAATATCATCATTGTTAACATTACATGATTGTTTACAGTAGCCCTAAGTAATTTGCTAACCATTCCTTAGTCTCAGAGTAAATTTAGATAAACTTATGTATAATCACCAATAAAATAAATAATATTACCAGAGAATTAATTATTTTCATAATTAAACAATGACATAAGTCACTTTGAAGAAATATTAATAGACTCAATTTTATAACGTAAATATAAATAGCAAAAAATTTATTTAATGTAAAACCTAAATAAGTCAAAAGAATTTATTGTTAATTTTTATAATACACTATATCCAGCCCAGAAGGTAACAGTGCCCCTCCTGCATCTTCAACTACACCAAAATGGCCTCTGCGCCCGGGTGTCCTTGTGCACGTCAATACTTCACACAGTCTGAGTGTCAGCCGTCTCACCCAAAACTCAACATCAAACAACAATCAACAGCGATCCTTACCCCACTCACACAGAAGACAACAAAGGCGAGCCATCAGTCTAGCAAATTTATCCAATGAAAGTCAACATACTAGAGCGAATAGGATACGACAAATGTTCACTCCTGAGCAAAGGACGAAATATCGCTCAGATACATTGCCTGGTGTATTTCATGGCAAATCTGGAGGTAAGAGGCGAATTAATAATTTCTTATGTACAATTAAAAAATTATTTTTTTTAATTTTTATCAAATAAATATTTAAAAGATTCAGATACTCAGTTTTTCAAAGTCTCATGAAGATTATTAAATTAAGATAAACCAAGAAAAATGTTATACAACCTCTTCATTAGGTCAAAAAGAGTTCTCCTCGTTTCCTCATTTTGTGATGTTTAGATCATTCCTGCATTTTACCAGTAAAATAGAATTTTGTAGAGTATACCCTTTGTGGTTTTTTACCAAATTTTGTATTGTGTGTGAAATTGTGAACCGTTGCTATTTCTGTCAGTTTATTTTGATTAATTTGCATGTTATATTGAGTACTGTACTTTAAGTGTTATATTTTTACAAGTGTTTGATCTTTAATTAATTATCTTATAGTATTTCCAAAAGTAAAAATTAGCTATTTTCCTAATAAGTAATTTAAACTGTTTAAATTCATATTTTTCTTAGTAAAACATAATGATAAACATGATCATTTTTTTAAATAATTTCTTTATGCTTATTTTTATGTTGTTTTTTTTATATAGAAATTTTGTTGTATTTTATTTATTTCTATTTATTTCAATGCTTCCATAATTTTAAGTTTTTTTTATTAATTTAAGTTTTCTTTTAATTTTTTAACACTGCATGTATGTGTGATGCATTTGCTCTATAGTGGTCACTTTCAAGAAGTTAGATGGTGCAAACAGTCACCAGGGTGCATCAAGAAAACGGAAGAAACCTGGATCAAGTAAGTAAATAAGTATTATTAGACATTTTGAAAATTCATAATATTATTCAATGAAAGAGATTTACACTCCATTTTTGGCCAGTTAGTTTTTTTAGATCCTGTAATGTATTTTATTATTTTTTATTTTTCCTCTGTAAATTTGTATAGTTAGATAAATTTTGAATGTTTTCATTATAGTGATCAGTGATAATTTCTGCTTTAATGCCTTGAATTAAAGATTAATTATTTAATTACAAGTACTTATTCAGTTTTCTTATATGCTTCTTGTTTTATTCAGTGCTTTTATCAATTCTGATTACATATTTTTTTATTAGTTCCACCTAATTCGTTTACACTGGTCGGACATGAATCCCGTCTGCACATCAACTTTGAGCAGTACACTCTAGTTATAATATCTCATTACATTCATTTTGTATATTTGCTTTGCTGTTGAATATTCTGTCAATTTTAAATAAACTATTATTTGTTTATTTTATGAGATCATTTACCCACCTCATCTCACTAATATTTATCTTACCTTTCTCAATAGTATTTATCTCAATAAATTTCTTAACATTAAATTACTTTAAGAAAAGCAGTAAGCTCAGTAGAGTACAGAAGTTTATATTTTGTAGTTACCATTTGTCATTCAAGAAACATCGTCATTAACTGAATAGCCTAACTACACTAATATATATACTGTTAATCTAATTAAAAGGCTACACCTTCAATAAAATTGAACTCTGGTACAACAGCATCATACAATAGCCTATTACAGCCATTCATTACATACAACAGCATATCTGTGATCATTAAACCACTAATCCATTAATCAGAAAATTTTATTTTTGTCTTCAGAATGCATCTTATCATTTTTAATTACATTGTTTTTAAGAACTTGCCATTAAAATTTAGCACTGAATTTAAACATGAACTCCTATTTAATGTTAGTTTCTACATGTCATGAGTACCTGGATTCTAATGTTGTTGAACACATCGAACAACACAACTTGACTACTTTCTTTTGTGAGTTGAGGATGTGAAGATAACTAAGGGATCACATAAAAGGAAAATTTAATGTTAATTTCTGTTATTCACAATTTATTTTTTGTAATAAAATATTCTTTCCTTAGTTTAAAAAATGGAAAATATTTTTTTAACATTTTCTTTTGGTTCATTAATTGTAATTTTTTTCATTATTTATATCCACATATTTTTCTTCAATGAGTTTTTACTTCTAGTACTATGCTTGTGATATATTATTTTATTTATTATAAATATAAGTGAAAAACATGCCAGTATTTTTTCACAAAGATAAATATCAGTTTCAGTTTGATGTTTCTTGTTTTATCAGAAACATGATTAAATATCAATTATCTTTATCTTGGATTAAAACTTTTTTAAATCTACCAATAAATCTATTGTTTAAATATTGGATTAGAATCACTGCGTTTAATCATAGTACTGATGTTATAAGACAAGTTATCTACTATGGCAATTTTTTGTTTTTCTTGAAATAGTAACAGCAATTAAATAGATTAAAAAATAGAAAGCATTTTTAAATTAATCATAAAAAAATAACTTAAAATAATTTATTACTTTGTATTTATATCACATTTTAATTAGGTTGTATTTAATTTAAAAATTTCCTTGAAGAATTCTACGAACTGACCCAAAAAGGAAATAAATAAAATTATTTTTTTAGACTTTGATCCAAAAATATAGTTTATTAAAACTGTTTAAACAGATATTTTTTTTAAGTATGTAAGTTTAAAAAATAGTTAACTCATACCTCATGCCAACATAGATACTTTTATTATTTTATAACTATGATGTAAATTAAGTGACAAGAAAAATTATACCATAAAAAAATAACTTTTCAGTAAGATGACTACTAATTTTAAAAAAATAATAAAAGTATCTACCAAGCACTTTTTTCATCTACTGATGTTCCAGATTTTATTCATTCTTTAACCAAGTTTCAAAAACAAGCATTTGCATTATATAGCTATTGCATCATTTGCTTATAAATAAAATAGTTCTAAACAATCAACTTTTTTTTAAACAGAATTCTTATATTTAAGAGTTGTTCTTTATTACAGAGAATTCTTTTACTTCAACTTTATTATTTATTTACTGAAAAACAGATTACCAATGCAATTTTAAATTATCTAATTTATTTATAATTAGCTGTGAAAACAGTAAAATGACTGCATGAATAAAGAAAAAATATATATATATCTGTTTCAGGTCCAAATCCTTCGGCTACCAAAGATAAATCTGACTTGAACTCGTCTCCCAATGATGCCTTGCTGCCGCCAGATGCAGACAACAATGCCTTCTATGAGAACCTCCCATTCCATGGAATGCAGAATCCACCAAATAAGGTAATATTGTATGATGTTTTTTTGTTATAATGCACAAGATAAGTTTTCTGATATTGCATGTTTTTTTTTCTTAATGTATATACAAGTAACTAGTTCTTTATGGTCATCATTCTTTTTTATACTTTATCTGATAGTTAATTCTTTCTTATAACAAGATCTAAGTAGTTTCAATCATCATAATTAAACCAACTCTTTTGAAAACATTAGATATGTAGATGAAGGAAGAAGAAATTACATTTAGCAGTTGCCCTTCTATTTGGTGATAAAACACCATACATAATGATGGTTTTTTTACACAGATAGACAGACTTACTGTTAGACACTAGATTATTATTTAACTCATTAAAATTGATTGCATCATTTTTTTCACGAACCCAAAATAAATCATTTTAAAATAATTAATGAGAAATATTTTTCTGTTCACTTTTATTTTTCAGTTTAGGTTGTTATTAATTTTTTTTCCTATTATTTAAGTAATGTTGCATGATAGAATACTTGCTTTCTTATTATATTTATCTTTTAAGTTTTTTGATATGTGCAAATGTATTTTTTATGCCTAAAAATTATTTTTACAGCTGTTTAATTACTTAATTTTTTTTTAATTATTATATCTAAATTCATCATTTTTTTCAGTTAAAAATATTTTATATAATTTAATAAGATACTAACAATCATTAAAACATTTTAAATGTAAGCCCATAATGGGCATAAAATATAGCATTATGGCCTTGACACTTAAGAAATAAAATATTAATACTTAAGTAAAATATTAATGAAATTTTCATTTATTTTCTTAATGACTAAGTTATGTCTAAGTTAATGTCTTGCTTAATTTACAAATCTAATTGTTTTCTTTTCAGATAACCTATCATTTCTTCTACCATGCAATAAAATTATTTTTCTCCTTTTTTTAAAATCTGCTTAATCCTGTGATATTAGAAATTGAACATCTGTTTTACTTGGTCGGATAAAATATTAGGGTCAAGTAATAGTTTCTATAAACAAAGATAAAAGGAAAATTATGTTTTAAGCTAAAAACATCAAATTCTCGTCTCTGGAATAAACACCTTTTTGATCTACTGATAACCTCAAAATAAAATTAATAGGATATCAAATCTACTTTAATAGAAAAAAAACTTTAATCTGACACTTGTTACTAAAAATGGATTCTTGTAAACATAGTAAAAGTGTAACATTTTACTTTCCCTTTTTCATTGTTTAGCTTATTGATAATTCCAGTCTCCAAGATAGGTATAATGAATTAAAAGGTATATTTAAATGGTTTAAAACCATAGTGTTACCATACGAAAGTAATTAGTACTTTCGTTATATACAAGTAATGTATCGTGTGCAGTGTTTTTACTAATTTTATTTTCTAGTAATTTATCAGCTGTTTTTTCTCTCCTGAACTTTTTATACTAAATTTACATTCAGTTTTTATTTCATAATTAACTGGCTACACATGAGTTACTTTTCATAAATTTTCCATTGAGAAAATCTTTTCAAATCCTTTGTGATCACCATTTGACCCCTATGTGGCTGTAGGTAGGTTCTGAAGCAATTAGGAAAATTACTTTAGTTTGAAATAGAAGGTATGCAAAATTTATTTTTAAAATACAGTAGTATTTTCAGTTTATGAAAGAATTATTGATCTTTTGTTGTTTTGGTTGTTGAATTATATAATTTTTGCCTTATTTGTAGAATTTAGATATCACTGTAAATATTACTGAATATACAGTGTTACAAAATATTTTGCCTGTTTTTATTTCCTCCACTATGTATAATAAAAATTATTAATAACAAATAATAATAATAATACATTAATAAAAATTATCAGCTTTCCTTTACAGTGCAAAAGTGTACTGTCGGGTTAATTGTCTGCAATAACTTGATTGTCAACAGATTTTTACAAATGAGGTGTCATTTTGTTCAAAATAAAATACTAAATAAATATTGTAATAAGTAAAAATTTGATCAAACAAATAATTACAAAGATATTGAAGATTAAAAAATTAAGATGGCCGCTATTTAAAAATTTTATAGGTGACTTTTCAAATTTTTTTATTTTGTAGAATAAGACATTAGTCTTAGATTTGCCAAATTTAATGAAAGTAGGTTTACTCATTCCTGAGAAATAATTATTTTGTTGAAAATAATAGCGTCCAGAAGGAAATCAAAGCAAAATAGGACTTATGTTGATATGAATTTTTTGCTCATTTTGGTGTTCTGAATCAGTTCCTGAAGTTCAGCGAATACGTCCTGAAACACTCCGTATGTCCTACATACTAAAGTAGGCCAGTATTATCTATATTTCTAGCAAACAGTTTACAAAGATTGATTCAGTAAATTCACAAAGATATTAACCTCTCCGTGGAAGTTCTACAAGTAAGTAAAAATCAGCACTCTAGAAAACATGAGTATAAATTCCCTAAAGCCAATAAACATAACATAATAAATGGATTACATAACAAGATTGTTACTTGCACTTAAATTGCACATAGAACAGCTTTTCTAAATGCCTTAGAAATTAAGCCATCTACAAGATATCATATTAAAACAGAATCTGATGAAAGTTTTGGAGCATATTTCTGAAATCATATAATTTTTCCCGTAGAAAACCAACAGAGAGTCTACCATTTTTTTTATAATTATTATAAATTTACTCCAGTCAAACCTCATAGCTCCCTTAAAAAGTGTATTTTACATTTTAAAATAAAAATTAACAAGAAAAATAACTAAATTAGAAATGTTTAATTAAAAATTATCAGTTTCTTCATTTTTTTTCTTTAATTAATTTAAAGACAATAGAATTTTTTTTAATCAAATGCATTTGCATGCATTATTATTCCTAATAGTTTATAATTTTCCTTCTTTTAGGATTATGAGCCACTGTTGTATGAAACAGCACTCTAAACCTACTTCATGTTCATTCTTTATAACGTATTGATGTAAGTTCATAACGCTGCTGTCTACTTCATTAAGCGTCATCGTTTCAGTTTTATTCAGTATAGAAGTTGTAACTACCACATTGTTTTATGCATGATTTAGATGTTTTTAATTTTTTGTTTTCTTTTTAGATTATTCCTTTGAATATTACCCTTTATATTTATCATGACTGAATAAATTTTATATCGAATTAAAGATTTACTTATATTATTCACTTATCATAAAATTTCTTTCATTTTTTTTTTTTTTAAATGACATTTAGTATTTTTTTTTTTATTAAAGAATATAAAATCTAACCTAACAAATGCGCCAATTCAGTGATGATCACTTTACTGAACAGGTCCTTTTTTACAGAAAGGATGTTATTTCCCTCAAAATCAACACATATTTCTTGCCTTATTAAGTAGCATCTTTCTGTCTTAACCAGCACTCAAACCAAAACAACATTTCTTTCATTTCAGTTGTTATCTCTTACAAAGCTATTCAAAACTCTAGGAACGACACTTTTTAAATAATGAAAAATAATAAATTGCTTTAAAATTATGTAGAAACCTCAATATACCATAATAGATGGAAATTGGCTTCTGCAATTTTACCTACAAAAAAGACATTTGAAAGAACAGTTACTACTAAATAATCTGAAATTAAGACATTAATATTTTTTAATATTTGGAAAAATTATTTTATATAAGTTTTTAAATAAGCAGACAAATATGGGTTCTTTATATTCCTGTAGTTTGGAAAATTAATTTTTTATTTGAAATATCTAATTTTGTTATAGCAGTAGTAGTAGCTTTGTTTTTTAATAATTACCATTATTACTTATCCTTTATTTCCTTTAAACAGAACTTTGCTACTTATTCTCTTTTTTTATAGAGAACTAGGTTGATATTTATATAAAATGTTATATTTAAAATAAATTTTAATATTCAATATATCTATAATTTATTTATTTTCAAGATGATTGAATCCTTTAAGTTAACGTGTGTGAAAATATAACTTAAACTTAATAAAGTACTGGAATATAACATGACAGATGTTGTTCCAACTTTGGCTTGCCAAATTAATTTTCTTAAAATTGAATCCAAGACTTTACTTTTAAATTTTATTGAATAGTAGTAATATTTCATTTTAGACTTTATTACAGCTGTAAAAAAATTGTTAATAATTAATGGGAAACCAAATTTACTTTATTACATTCTAATACGTATTTAACTCAAAAAACTAAATCAATAACAATGTAAAAAAACAGCACTAATATTAATAAAGATCTAGCAAATTTAAGCATATGAATAAAGTTTAAATAGCATTAGTTTGAAAAATATTTTTGGTTCTTTTTGATTATTAAATGTTACTTACCAGTTTTTGTATTATTTTCACCACTGACAATTTAACAAAATATATAAAAAAAATATTACAAAATATAAAATAAATATAAATATTAAAAAAAAATTACAAATTATTAATAGTCTTTATCTAAACACCTCCTGGTAAAAAATAAAAGCTATACTACTCCAAATTTACACATTTATTCAACAATCACAATTTTTAATATTTATTATAAAGATCTAAGGCTGAAAGTATTCTGTACATTATTTTTACAGCTAGGTAGGTTAACCACATTTTAAACACAGAATTTATTATCTTTAGATTCCACTTCTATTATAATTTTAATAGCGTCTAATTTACTGCTTTTCTAGACTTTTCATTCAAAAAACACTACAACTTTAGTTTATATTACTATCATTTCATAGAAACAAATAACAAATATGCCAATGCTAACAACAGTCACTGTCTATATCTATCTAACTAATCAGTTTTATGTATATAAGGCTAGTAAATGATTAGTCAACTGATATATAATAGTATATATTCAGTAAGTTGGTTTCTAAATTAATCCTGTCTTGGGTTCAATTTCCTGTGACTGTTAGATATTCATTTTTTTGTGACCATATTTTTATTCATCTTCTTTTCTATAAAATATGCCTGTTTAATTGAAACGCAAATCCAATGTTATAAAAATGTTTGAGGAAAAAAATAAATTTCCAATTACAAATATTAGTTAAGCCTTTTCTATTCTTCTGAATTTTTTTTCAGAAAAGAAACACTTGAGTATTTTGGTAACCAGAACCTATCCAGTTTTCTAGGTGTCTGTAACCAACAGCAGAAAATAAAACCTAAAAATTATTGCTCTACCCAAGAAAAACCTAAAGTTTACATTAGTGTGTAGTGGTATTAGTGGTTCCCCTTTTATATATCTTTTTCAGTTGAAGACCATTTAATTTTACACGATGGAATTCTGGGTATGATTCATGAGCAATTTTTTTAACAAATGAAAAAATTATTTATATTAAACAGAAATGAATTTTACTTTTTTAAACATTGGTTACTTTTCTTTTTTTTTTTTTTTTTTTTTTGTCTTCAGTCATTTGACTGGTTTGATGCAGCTCTCCAAGATTCCCTATCTAGTGCTAGTCGTTTCATTTCAGTATACCCTCTACATTCTACATCCCCAACAATTTGTTTTACATACTCCAAACGTGGCCTGCCTACACAATTTTTCCCTTCTACCTGTCCTTCCAATATTAAAGCGACTATTCCAGGATGCCTTAGTATGTGGCCTGTAAGTCTGTCTCTTCTTTTAACTATATTCTTCCAAATGCTTCTTTCTTCATCTATTTGCCGCAATACCTCTTCATTTGTCACTTTATCCACCCATCTGATTTTTAACATTCTCCTATAGCACCACATTTCAAAAGCTTCTAATCTTTTCTTCTCAGATACTCCGATTGTCCAAGTTTCACTTCCATATAAAGCGACACTCCAAACATACACTTTCAAAAATCTTTTCCTGACATTTAAATTCATTTTTGATGTAAACAAATTATATTTCTTACTGAAGGCTCGTTTAGCTTGTGCTATTCGGCATTTTATATCGCTCCTGCTTCGTCCATCTTTAGTAATTTTACTTCCCAAATAACAAAATTCTTCTACCTCCATAATCTTTTCTCCTCCTATTTTCACATTCAGGGGTCCATCTTTGTTATTTCTACTACATTTCATTACTTTTGTTTTGTTCTTGTTTATTTTCATGCGATAGTTCTTGCGTAGGACTTCATCTATGCCATTCATTGTTTCTTCTAAATCCTTTTTACTCTCGGCTAGAATTACTATATCATCAGCAAATCGTAGCATCTTTATCTTTTCACCTTGTACTGTTACTCCGAATCTAAATTGTTCTTTAATATCATTAACTGCTAGTTCCATGTAAAGATTAAAAAGTAACGGAGATAGGGAACATCCTTGTCGGACTCCCTTTCTTATTAGGGCTTCTTTCTTATGTTCTTCAATTGTTATTGTTGCTGTTTGGTTCCTGTACATGTTAGCAATTGTTCTTCTATCTCTGTATTTGAACCCTAATTTTTTTAAAATGCTGAACATTTTATTCCAATCTACGTTATCGAAAGCCTTTTCTAGGTCTATAAACGCCAAGTATGTTGGTTTGTTTTTCTTTAATCTTCCTTCTACTATTAATCTGAGGCCTAAAATTGCTTCCCTTGTCCCTATACTTTTCCTGAAACCAAATTGGTCTTCTCCTAACACTTCTTCCACTCTCCTCTCAATTCTTCTGTATAAAATTCTAGTTAAGATTTTTGATGCATGACTAGTTAAACTAATTGTTCTGTATTCTTCACATTTATCTGCCCCTGCTTTCTTTGGTATCATAACTATAACACTTTTTTTGAAGTCTGACGGAAATTCCCCTTTTTCATAAATATTACACACCAGTTTGTATAATCTATCAATCGCTTCCTCACCTGCACTGCGCAGTAATTCTACAGGTATTCCGTCTATTCCAGGAGCCTTTCTGCCATTTAAATCTTTTAATGCTCTCTTAAATTCAGATCTCAGTATTGTTTCTCCCATTTCATCCTCCTCAACTTCCTCTTCTTCCTCTATAACACCATTTTCTAATTCATTTCCTCCGTATAACTCTTCAATATATTCCACCCATCTATTGACTTTACCTTTCGTATTATATATTGGTGTACCATCTTTGTTTAACACATTATTAGATTTTAATTTATGTACCCCAAAATTTTCCTTAACTTTCCTGTATGCTCCGTCAATTTTACCAATGTTCATTTCTCTTTCCACTTCTGAACACTTTTCTTTAATCCACTCTTCTTTCGCCAGTTTGCATTTCCTATTTATAGCATTTCTTAAATGCCGATAGTTCCTTTTACTTTCTTCATCATTAGCATTCTTATATTTTCTACGTTCATCCATCAGCTGCAATATATCGTCTGAAACCCAAGGTTTTCTACCAGTTCTCTTTATTCCGCCTAAGTTTGCTTCAGCTGATTTAAGAATTTCCTTTTTAACATTCTCCCATTCTTCTTCTACATTTTCTACCATATCTTTTTTACTCAGACCTCTTGCGATGTCCTCCTCAAAAATCTTCTTTACCTCCTCTTCCTCAAGCTTCTCTAAATTCCACCGATTCATCTGACAACTTTTCTTCAGGTTTTTAAACCCCAATCTACATTTCATTATCACCAAATTATGGTCGCTATCAATGTCTGCTCCAGGGTAAGTTTTGCAGTCAACGAGTTGATTTCTAAATCTTTGCTTAACCATGATATAATCTATCTGATACCTTCCAGTATCGCCTGGCTTTTTCCAAGTGTATATTCTTCTATTATGATTTTTAAATTGGGTGTTGGCAATTACTAAATTATACTTCGTGTTACTTTTCATCAATATAAAACTATATTTTTCATGATTATTAATTATTTTTATTCTCCAACTCAAGAGATTTATGAACGTACACAAAGAAAAATGTTATAAATAAATAAATATAAAAATTCACAAGTGTGAATTAAAGCAATAAATTTGAATTTTACATTTAAAATATTAAATAATTACATATTCTAAGTTACGTTAAAGTTTTAAGAATTTATCTTTTTTTTTTAAAGAATTTTTTTAAATAAGTAAATCTTTAATTGGATACTTGATATTGATTCCAATTTTATATTAAAATACCCATTTGGTATTTCCTATAAAAACATCTGATAACTCAAATAAGATTTATCAATCATTTGTTCCATTACCTGTTTGCTTCATGCTAGAACCTACTTTTCTTATTTACTTTTTTCTTTCAAATTGAATTGCACTTCCATAGTTATATTTTTTACAGGAAATTAGAGACAGTGATTTTGTTTTAGAACATAAGTTAACTTCAATACTACTTCTCTTTTATTTTATGTTGTGAAATTTTGTGTGTAATGAAAAGTATGTGGCACTTTGTTACTAATTTGTTTTTATAGAACTTTGAACTAATATTTAATTATTTTACTTTAGTAACTCCTCATTTCCAAAATGATTAGTGTTAAAATTCATCAGTTTTACTCATATTTAGTATCCTTGACATTACAAATAAAATAGCACTGACAAGTTAACCAAATTAAAAAAATGCCCATGCATATTTTTATGTATCAGTAAACATTTCTGCAAGAAGTAACACAAAAAGCTTTCTACAAACAATGAAAGAAGCTTAGTGAAATTCATACTAATAATACAAATACTAAATTACATTAGACAAATATCACCAGAATGGAATTAAATTTTTTAATTTCTTTTATATAATACTGGAGTAATGAATTCTAAATAATAATAATAATAATAATTTTATTTTATTAAATTCAAGTTTAATTTTCATTTTATTATTGCAGTTGATCCAAAAAATTATAGCTTAGCTGAAAAACAGATGACAAACTAGATTTTGATCACATTTTTGTTGGATTTTTCTCCTACTAGCAAACTACAAAACTAAAAAATAAAAACAAATTTTAATATTTTTTTCTTATCTGATTGTTTTGTTTATGATTTTATTATTTTTATTTTGTTTTAATTTTTTCACATTTAACTTGTTTTGACTAATTTTTATTAACACATTTTTTGTTTGCATGCTTGTGTTGTACAGCCTGTTACGGTAGAAAACATAAATGGTGCAGTACCAGGGCCAGGGAGTCGACCCCCAAGTGAAATGAGCCAATATGGGGGTTCATCCGGTTACGGATCAACTCGAAGCCAGCTCGGCCCTTCCCTTCCAACTCTTGACCAAAGTGTTATGAGTGATGATCGAAAGTTTGGTTCACTAAGAAACTGCAAACGATCTCGTTCTGATTGGCCCCAGTTTCGTTCCTTGAGAGCTTCTAAACAGTCAATGCTTCCTATTAAGGAAAACTCTCCTGAATCAAAAACATCCTTAATAAAGGAAGATAATAATAATGAAGAAAGAAGAGATCCTTCAACTCCTCCTACTCCAGCTCCAAGAAAATTGACCAGTCCAAATAGTAGACAACCTTCTGTTAAACACACCTATCAAAATGTACCAATTCCAATAATACCCAATAGTTCTTCCAATACAGAATGTTCTGAATCCACCAAAACGAAGGTCAGTTGGTTATTGTAATCAATGGTGGAGGTAAAGCATGCTTTATTTTTAAGAAATACAGTTTTGCTGTAGTAATTACACATAAAAAAAAATATATATATGAAAACAATTAAGCTAAAATTTGTTTCACAATTTAAGTTGTATTATTCTGGATTGTGTAATTAACTTTATGCAGACAGTATACATACTTAATCATTAATATCTATTGTTTTATTTTCCCTGCCTACTCACTCTGTTTAACCAGATAACTACTGAATGTAAAACGTTAATTTTACAAATTTGTTTCCATAACTTTCACATCAGTTGAATAGAACTTTCAAACTTTTTTCAATGGTTTATGAAAATTATTTTCTTAGTAAGTATGTTCTCTCTCCCCATTACAACTTATCAAAAGTAATTCATTAAAATTTATTTCTATTTTAAATACCTGAACATAAATATTCAAGTTTATGATCCTGTGAAAATGAAATGAAAATAAGATTCATAAATATTACTTATTGAGAGAGAAAAGTAGAAAAAGCTGAAAGAGTACATTATGTTTTAACAAAATATTGTAGATTCAGTATTTTATCATTACTCCTATTAAGGAAGTTTGCATTCAATTTTTTTTTTGTTTTTCAGAAACACTTGTGTATTTTTATTTATTTACTTTTTATTTTTTGTCTTAACCTCGTTTATTTTTTTGCTACAGTTAAAATATTTTTAATAATAGCTGGAAAATGTGTATCTGTATTTATGAAATTAATATAATTAAATTATTTATAGTAATTGTTTTTTATAAATATTTCAGCAGAATCAATTTTATTTAAAATGGGAGTTAATTGAATTTTTTATTTGTTTTGCAAAGCTGGATTCTGACATTTATGTTGCTACTGTGCTAGTTTATGTGAAACGTGAGTTAATATGTTCATTAAAATAAATTTTTTTTAAGATCAAACAAAAAAACTGTTTTTTTTAAATATGTAAAACATTACATTTAAATTACTTTTTTCATGGTCATGATTAAGAAAATGAACTTACTGCCAGCAAATGATTTGCTAATAATGTTATTAGTCTTCAATCTGCGTACTTCACTGATAGTATTTTATACATTCTATGATTTTTGTAGATAATTTTTCTTCTTGATGAAAGCTTGAAGCTTGAAATCATTAAACTCACAACTAAAACATCAGTTTTAACTAAAAGACCCAGACATTAATACTTCAGTAAAGTGTTATCAGTTTTCAGTGTCTATTATAACACTTTTTGCTGCATTTTTTTGTCATAATCCTTCAATCCATTTCTTTCAACTGTATTTTTATCCTTACTCATACGTTTATTGAACAACCTTGATCAACCTCAAAGCAGAAGAGGAAGTTCACCATTCTAAATTGAGAGACCTGTACTTTTGTTAAATTGCCCAAAACAGTGCAGATATTTACCCAGTAGGTTAATCATTTCTCTTGCAATATAAGGAATAGCACCCATTTGGAATCTGGACTTATTTTCTCAATGTCATATTAAAAAATTGCTTTCACAGATCATACTATTACTATTATAGTGGCTCTTTATCCTCAACCAAAATTACACATACCTTCACATTAACTGATATACACTGTATTTTCACCCTTATTTTTATTGTATATGAAAAATGATGTATTCAAATAAGAAAAAAGATTACAGTATAAAATTGTAACTTAGTCATATATGTGATCATTGCCTACTGTTAGGTAACATATTAATCCTATTATGATGGAGGGAAACAGCCTGAAGTAGTTAAAAACAATATAATTCATCATCTAAAGTAAAATAGAATTTGATGACTTTACCAGAAAGATTACTGGAGAATCTTTACCTTAATCTCTATAGAGGAAACTATTAATGTAGAGTGAAATAACATCAAGATATGAATTGAGAAGATGTCATGTGAAGCACTAAGCATCAGGAACAGGATACAAGGAAAGAAATATTTAAAGTTATGAGTTTCAGATATTGAGGAGGAAATAAAAAAAGAAAGTAAACTGCATGTCTCAAATTTGGCAAAGTTAATTGTAAAGAAATAAGCTTATCATGGAAAAAAGCTAACAAAATATTATAAAGATCTATATTCTGATAGAACTGTGTAGTTCTAGAGTTATGAGTTATACTACATAATTCAATAAACACAGTGATAATAGAAGAGTTACACAAGATGTTCGAGGATATGAAAAACCTGTAAGATTAGACAGCATAGTTCTGAGTTAAATGGTTTAGTGGTTTATTACTTAAACCACTGTAGTGTAGGGAAAGTTTGTAAGATGCTAGATTCATGAAATTGAGCCGAGATCATTTATTTTTTTATGAATGATAAGCATACTGAAAAAACTACCATATAATTAATCAGAATTTATTCAATGTTAATATAATATGAAGACGATTGCAGTAGGAAATTTTGTCTTAAGAATAGAATTTTTTATATCTAGCTACATATGAACCAACCAATACAACTTGTTATTTGTATTTGTTATAAGATCTTTGCAGTTAAGAAATTAATTGAAAAATTATACAAATTAAATTTTGTAATCTTGATTTTAAAAAGGCGTTTAACAGACTTGAGTGCATTATTCTTTGATAGATTTTGTGGGATGTAGATATCAATAAGATCTTAACTAAAATAGTCTGAATTTTATGAAAGAATATGCTAGCGGTGATAAATAAATACCTAAGTTGAAAAACTTAGGAAAATTAACAATTAATTAATCGATAGAACTGGTATTAAAATAAATAATAACAATTGCCTAAATTGTTTCCTACTTGTGAATGACATGTGGATTTATCTGGAGTCAGAAGACAAGCATCAGGGATCATTATATACAAATACGTATTGTGATTTCAGGTTTTCTTTTGGTAAATAAATATCCTGCACATTTAAAAATAGTACTGGATGTAATAGTGTTGGAACAAGTGTCAAATTGTAACTAATTGGGGGTATAATATCAGATTTAAATTTATTCTGATGAAGAAAAAAATTTTGAGCTGTCTACATAGTACTTGTTCAGTGTCGGATAAAGAGCAAAGCTAGGAAAGAGATAAAGAATTAAGTTTTTATCAAGTAATAGCTTCCACAGTCCTTTTTATGAATGAGAATTATGGATTTTGGCAGAGCAACTGGAAAGCAAAATTCAAGTAACAATGATAAATTTTTGCAAAGGACAAAATTTTTTATGATTTGATAGAATGTAAAACAAGTCTATAAGAATTGGATTGAATTGCTTATAGCCTGACGTAAGAATAATTGATTTCTAAAAGTAGCAGCATTTACATAGAGTACTGGAAGGGAATCCAATTGCATAATTGTACACCACATAAGAAAAAGGATACTAAGGACCATGCAAGAGATGGTGTAACTATGCAGTCATTTAGAAATTTAATGTTTCCTTAAGAAAATGATTTATAATTGTTCATTTACTTGTTAGTGATAATAGACATAGCCTAATATTTTTTAGTAAGTAGTCATAAAATAATTCAAATATTGGTATAAAAATAAAAATAGTACTTATGAGAAAGGAATAGCATGATTAACATGGTTATGAAAAAAAATTTCAAAATAAAGAAAGATATGAATCTTAACAATTACTATCTCTAAGTTAAGCTTCATTGAAAATATATAGGCTTTTACAGTATTTTTTTTTGTTGATAAGACTATAAAATTTAGGGTACTAATACAGTCAGTAGTACCAAACAAGTTTCTTATACCTGATTAGAACTTTCATATATTTATCATTTCAAAAATTTGAAATATTTAACAAACCCATAAAGTAAGATTAATATTTAATAAGAATCAGAGAACATCCATTGTCATTTACAATATTTAAAAGAAACTAAACTTACATCATGCCAGACATTCCCTGCCCCACAGCATTCATACTATTTTTTTCCACATGACCTGTAGGTAGGCTTACCATATTTCCGGGATTAGCCCAGACAGTTCTGGTTTTTTAGTGCTGTCCAGGGTTGCAAAAATGTCCAGGGTTTGAGAATTGAATGACTGGTGAGGATTTTTTCTAATTTTAGACCTATATGTTTGACATCACATTTTTAAACATTCTCTTACAGCTGTGCATCTCACAGCCGACCTTGGAGCAAGTGCTGATGTTGATTTTGACAGAGGTGTGTCTCTGTCAAACTAGTGATTCTTTACCCCTGGACATAGAAGTTATTGTTATAAATATTTTCACATGCATACATTAAAAGTAACGAAACTTAAAGAGTTCTGTGAATTTGTGGAAACAGATTACAAAAAAGTAAATCTCATAGCAGCACAAGGTTCCTTAGTTTGTTACCTCCAATAGAAAGAATTCTTTCAATTTTTGATGGCCTAAAATCATACTTCTTATCTTGTGACAAATTTCCAAAATCATTTTTTTTTTTTTTAATCTAAAAAGTGAACTGTTTTTGAAATTTTTATTTGGTACTCTACAGTTATTTAATAATGTAGTTCTGAAATTGGAATCTAATTCTATCACAGCAACAGAAGCATTTCAGACATATTCTGAATTAATTAGTCAATTAATTAATTAGTCAGGAAAGAAAAACGCACAAATTTAAACCATATTCTGCCAAAGAATTGGTATCCACTTTAAAAGAAAATAATGATGTTCAGGAACAAGAATTCTTCTCAAGCGTAAACAATTTTTATAATTCTAGTATCCAGAATTCTAGTATCTTAGAACTGTGGAGAACCAGTTTTGATAAAGTTAGTAAGTTTCAGTGGATAAATTCATGAACTGAAATTGCCTGGTCTGATTTAGAAGAGTGCACAAGTTGTTAATGAAATTATAAAAGATTCCATAAATATTGATGAATGTATATTGTTGAACCAGGTAATTCAAAGCCAAAGGGTAGGTTGTGGTTCAAGTTCTGAAAAAGTACCAGATACCACTGAAGAGAAATGGAAAGCAATTTTTAAGGTGTTTCAAAACACTGGTATTTCATCTTGCAATATTTCTAAAATGGTTGAGTTTGCGATGTCTTTGCCTTGGACATCTGCTTCAATTAAGAGAGATTTTTCAATTTCAGGGAACATTTGGTCTCCAGAAAAGCTTTTTGTATCTACTGTTAAACATCTGCTAAATATTATGATTAATTCAGAACTTTCTTGTTATGAATTTTATGATGTAATTAAAACAAACAAACCATTTCTGAAAAAGTCATGTCTAGTGAAAAATACAACTGAATAAAAAAAGTTTAATGTGTCAGTAAACTGTTAAGACTTTTAAGCAGTTTCAAAAATATGTCCTGGGTTGGACCCAAAAAAATATGGTAAGCTACCTATTAGGCTTGATGCGAAAATTATCATTTTTAGAAACACCATCCTGACCCCCATGCATCTTTATCCTTGTTCTCATTCAACTATATGTGTTTATTTTTATTGGATGGTTAGAAATTGGAGGCATATAAAAAATGAATGATTATTATTATTTAAATCACATTCTTTATTTTTGTATTAAATGTTCTAACTGTTAGAACTTATCTTCTTATTTCATAAAATGTTGTGTCCATCATTTATCAAAGTTGTGTAAGAGAACTTTTGATTTTTTCTTTTAGTCTTTCTTGGAAGAGTGTTTCAAAAGAAAATATAGTAATTAACCCCACACACAATCAAATCCATCCACAAATATTACCAGTGCATTCTTTTCCATTTCTACAACTCTTGTAAAATTGAAAAGCCACGTTTAACAAAACAAGACATTATTCTGCAATGCATTTCAGGAGTACAACCACTGTGGCTACCTGCCCTGTAACTCTAGGCATATTGTAACTAAACAGAATCTTATTCTGTAAAATAGCTTATGACAGCATTTCTGAGGTCTGACTGCTTACATGCTGAAAATTACGAGCGTGCGCACACACATACACACATATGTGTGAATTTATGTATAATTACATAAAAATTTAAAAATTACTTTATTGGAACTTCCTCATAAAAAAATAGAATGAAAAATTGTATTATTGTAATGCAATCATTTATTGATGTGGCATAAGTTTTCAGTAACTATTACTATGAACATAATTCGCATTAAGTTCAGATATTCTACTCTTAAAAAATGTTATACAACTTATTTAAAATTTCAGTGTTTCTTTCTTAAACTCATTATGATATGGTTCATTTTCCAATGAACAGTTATAAACAAAAAAGTAGTTTTTAAAAATATAGAAATTTTTTAAAGTAAAATTAGTATTCATTAACACAGCTTTGCAAATATTTAAATACTTATACTTTACTAATAGATAAGAGATTAACATCTGAATTTAAAATTCTTACAGATAAAAAATATCATTTTCAAGGTATGCTATTTGTTTCACCCTTTTTTTTACTTTTCTATTTTTTCTATTTTTAATATTTCTGTTTTATATTTATTACTGCATCATTGATATTTTGTAAAATTGCTTACACTTCTGTGAAAGATTTTTACTTCAATTTAAAATATTTTACATCAGTCATGAGCTGAATAAAAATATTATTTTTAATATATTTTTTTAGAATGTAACTTATTTTCTTTTTTCATAGGAATGTTGGTATTTAAATGTTAATGGACCAAGATACAATTTTTTTTCTTTATTAAGCTTACAGAATAAAATAAATATATTCACAATTCACATGTCACATTTAAATAGTAGGAGAATAAATTTGACTGTTTCTTTCAAAATTATATTCAATTGTTACATGTAGTTTTATTTGTTTTATTTGCCACTGCAAGCAATAGGTTGTGCAAAATAGGAGAAGGTTATTATCCTTTTATTTATAAATATGTACATATAAATACGCTCATTTTTTTTTTGTTTAATGTTTGTAAAAAAATATATCTTTAAAGTACCATTATAAATACAAAAAAAAAATTAATAAAATATTAATTTTTTAAGTAGTTATTTTAATTATTATATATATATTTAAATCGAAATTTCTTAATAAATACTTGTCTATTCTTTTTTTTTTTAAGCTTCATTTTACATTTTATCAGTAATGTGGCTGTATTATTATCACACAGGTACTATTAGCAGAATATTGCTGGAACATGTCATATCCTAGTATTGAATGTATTTTTACCACTTGTTGGACAACTTAAATTATTTTGACTATTTTTTCAGAAATCAATAACTGAAATGTAATAAAAACAACAGAAAACATAAATAAATAATTGTTACTGAAAAAAAGTCACTACTTTTATTATTTAACTACCAGTAGCTTATAGTTTGAAACTAACTGGTTAACAGAATATCACTTTAAATTTTTTTTAATAAATAAAATAATAAAGTTATTACTGTGCTTTCTTATATTTTAATGAAATTTTTTTTGTTTTTTTAATGTACTTATTTCTTAAGTAACGTGTAATTAATGTTTCAATAATCATAAAATATTTCTACCTACAACTGTACGTCAGTGTTTATGAATTTGTGATTTAGTATCCTAGCAGTATATAGTAATTATTATCAATAATAAATAAAAGAGTAATAACATTTTTCTTTTAAACATTTTTTTCATGTTAGCACTTTTGTGATGTGCACTGCTTCATCAAGTGAATGAAACTTAAAACTTTTTTTTAATTTTTTCTTAAGCAGATAGTTACTTTTCTTTTATTAATTATTGATAATTATACATCTGTATGCTTTTTTCTTTAAGACACAAAGTTTAGGTGAGTTAAATACTTATTTGGTACTTCTGAAGGCATCAAGAATACTAAATTAGCAACTACAAAAAAAAAGTGACTTAAAAGTTATTTAATGATAAATATGGTTTTATTAGTCCAGATACTACAGTTTCACCCACCTAGTGATCTAGTGGTGAACGCGTCTTCACAAATCAGCTGATTTTGAAATCGAGAGTTCCAACATTCAAATTCTAGTAAAGGCATTCACTTAGTCATACATATCATCCTCATTCATCCTCTGAAGTAATACCTGATGGTGATTACTGGAGGCTAAACAGGAAAAAAAGATACTACAGTTTCAATGTATTTCTAAGTAGGGCATTCAGAATTGTGTCATTCACATATTCTATTATGTATTCTTTTAAATAAAGATTTGTGGTTATTTAACTTAAAAGTTACATTTTTATTTGTCATATGTAAGTATGAAAACACAGAAATAAATGTGTTTGTGTTTAAATGTTAAATGAAATTTCACATATAAAAAAAATTAATATATATACTTGTGTTTTTAAAAAAAATCAAAATGTTTAGACTAATTTTTCTTTTGGTTGATGATTATACTGTTCCTAAACATATGTAGGTAAATGTGGCAGTATTCATAGTCATTAACAATAAAATAAAATATATTAATTTGTAATGACAAACCTACAATATAATAGAATATTAGGTACCAAAACCAAAGTGAGACCATATAACAGCTGATCACTCTTTATAAAGGCCTAAATAGGCCTAGAACCTGCCTGTGGCATTAATTAAACTGCAACAAGTACAGTAATTTTTTCAGTAAATCTATAATAAGCGCATCAAAATTTGATTAAATATTCAAAATAGCATTTGGAAAGACACCACTTATAAGTATATTCCTTGCTCCAGTAGGACAGATAATTCTTGAGGAGGTTCTGATTTTTTTTTTTACTGGACACTGAGACCATTCTACAAGCACCTGTATATCATCAGTTTATTCTAAAATGAAGGTGAATCCTCTGAAACTCAGAAGAGGATATCAGTCCAAACATTATCAAACTAGTGTTTGGTTAATAAATATTAGTCAGATGGTAAATACCTTGAATTGAAGCATTTTTGCATATTTCTTTCTGGAAACGATATTTATGACGCAATAGAGAACATTCTGCCACCTATTAGACACAATGCTGGATAGGTTAAGTTAGCCTTTCTGGGAGAGCATACTATGCCTTCAAGCTCAAGAGCCTTTGGGGTTTATATCATCTCCTGTGCTTTAAAACAATATAGTACAACATTTTCAACCACAATTAGGTCATTCACAGTAGTACCTCTATTTTTCATAGTACAGCAACTGAGGAAGTTATTACAATAGTTTGCTCAAGTCAAAAAACTCGGATAGGATTAACACATATATAATTTAGTAACCAAGAAGTCTATTACATTTAGCTAGGTTGATACATGTAGTACATCAGGTAAATGAGACATTGTACTTCTATTTCATAGAACCCAATGTATCTAAGATTTGGTTCTTTTAAAAAAATGTGTTAGTGTTAAAGTCAGCATATGGGAGAATTTGTTTACAAATACATAATTTTTGTTACTAAAAGTGATTTCACGCGTTCATTGTACATTGGAATTCCTATAATTCGAATATTCAAGGGAATAAAAAAAACTTCTTAATATGGAAAGTCAGAGTTAGAGAAGCATTCACATTAAGAAATTACTACCTGCTGAAAATTCACTCGCGTAAAATGTACAGCAGTGTTTAAGGAAATATTGCATTTTTCCCACAAACTGGTTAATACGAATACATAGTATGTAACTTAACTTACCTGAAGGGCTATACTTCTTATGAATAAAAAAATATCATTATTGCATATAAAAAACAGTTCAGTTTTAAACGCAAGAATTGTATTTTTTTTAAGTTTTTCAAATAAAATAATAACAATATTAAAATTATAAAACTAAAATAAAAGGTGAAGAATAATTGATTGGCCCTTTTGTAAAGAAAAAGAAAAAAAAATGAATTTATTTTAAAATTGATTGAAAAAATTCGGACAAATGAGTTCCGGTGAATAATGACGCGAGATGTAAATTTTAAGAATTCACTTCTCTCCTTATGTGTTGATTCATGATTTTTTGTTATAGCGCATAGTACAGGAAGTGAATCATGCTTGTTTCATATTTCTGAACTGAAAATAATTTAGGTATTATAGACCTAATGTGTTAAACTTGGGTTTTTTTTATATTTTTGTAATAAACTAATCAAATTTTTACTTCGATGTATGGGATTTTTGTTCAAGTTAAAGGAATTATAACATAATACGATACGACCGGGAATTAGAATAAATTTCAAGTTGTAGAAATCTTCGAGTTACAGGCATGTGACTGTATCTTATTTTGTGACTGTGTACTGTTTGTTCAATGTTCACAACTTCAGTCAAACTAGATTTGCTTATATATTCCTAGGAAGTTATACACGTTTGGTCGTTCAGATATATTGTTGTTTTGTTTTAATATATTTTGTGATGTTTGGTTGTGTTCTGTATATGATGGTTTGTTGCATTTTTTGCACTGAATACTAAATTAAAATTTTCCAGCCTTTTTTAATTTATGAATTGTTTTTCAAGTTCATGTATCTAAAATGAAACTTTTCCTATAAGACTAAATCAGCGAGTGTGATAATACATACATCCGTGTGCTAGATATTTAATTGTGTTGAGCTCTTATGTGTGATTTTTAGGTGGCAGGGCTATGTTGAATAATTTGTGAATCAGTTTCTCAAAGCTTGAGTTTGTGAGCTTGTTCGACTGAAGGGAATAATTGTGTCTGTCTTGTTGGTTTTCTATGTTTGTTCAATGTTTTGGTATTCAGCTATAGTTGTTTTGTTTATCATTGTTTCACTTTTGTATCTAAATATACTTTATCTTGTGGATATTTATTATTATGTAAAATATGTATGCATGTGATGACGAAAATATTTTGACAAAGTAAGACATCCATTAATTCTAAATCTGGTTCAGTAAGTCATTAAAAATTACAAAGGGAGAATTAATTATTAAAAATAAATAATTTGTTTTTTTTTTTTTTAAGTGACTACTGTCATAGATAAGAAAAATATCATCAATAAAAGTGTTAACAGTCTACTAAAACCACAATTATAGTAATTTATATTTATTTAATTTCATTCATCATCATAATTTATTTTTTATTTTTTTTTTTTTTTGTAGAATATTATCATTTAGAAATTATTTTTTTTATTATATTATGCATTAGTTAAATAGTTTTACCTATAATCTAAATATATTTAAATTACTTGTTAACACAAATTTTATTATTACAAAGTTGATGATTGCTTTTTTTACCTAATAACATTTACTAATTACATGGATGTGGCATGCAAAACAAGTATCTCTTATCAGTATATTTAGCTTTGTCTAGTGTTAACAACATAATTATGATGTCCATAGATAAGAAGACAACATATTCTCTTCTATCTATGCTATAAGTTAATATTCCTCACTGATATTAAGTTAAGTTTCTTTGTATATTGACATAGTGGCAAATTTTATTTTGTTTTGTTGTTTTACATAATTAAATGTCAATAAGCTCAAATTTTAAGCATGGAAATGTGATATGAATATTTTGTAACTTGTGAAAATTCCAAGTCTGGCTAAAGATTTGTCTTGATTAGATCAGCTCTAATGAATGACAAATATGTTAATATTATGCTATGAGATCAGCAGAATTAATTTATTCATAGAAGTTAAAATTTTCCTCTAAATAAATGTATAAATTATAATACATTTTTCTAATATATAGTCTATTTAATAAAATCAGTTTTATATATTTTAAATATGGTAAATAATGAATACAAAAATCTTAATATGTTTTCACTGTTTACCTCAGGAAAAAATCATATAAATTGATCCACCGAATAAACTTAAAAATATGCATAAATTTAGTGATTTAAGTAAAGTGTAGGATTTTGGCTTTTTATTATAATCATAATTAAAATTGAGAAAGGGTGCTTCAAACTTTTTTCATAAAATTACTTAATAATAAATCTATTTCATTAAATTATAACACAAATAAATAACAATTTTATTTAATTTAGATGATTAAAAAAAAAATCTGTTCATATAATTTTTTTATTGCAGTGACAAAGTTTGGTGCACTTATCTTAAAATTTTATGCTATTGCTATGAAAGCCAATAATTGAATCATCAGTTATTAATTTGGCTTGGTAATTTTAAGTTCACCAATCTGTGATGTTCACCTAATATACTTTTTCCATAGTTTCATTTCTCTTTAGCTAATAAAGCAAGCCTAGGTGATCAATTGTTCTAGATTTTTTATGGAGATTTTGAATCATATCATTCCTAAGCACCAGTGCGATTTTTTTACTCCTTGATTGTCTTCTAGATCTTTACATTTATTTACATTGAACAGAATCTACAGACCTCACTTAAAAATTCTTTATTAATCTATTTCATAGCCTAACATTTTTTATTACCTGTGACCATTCCTGACCACTTACATGACCTCTCAGATACATGAACCTGACTAAGCAGATAATTAAACTGTATATAGTTTTCTATATTTATATTATTAGCATCTGTAACCTGCTGATATGTATATACTTTTTTTTAATTCTATTACAAATAGACCATTATTATAAATAAACCACCTAGTACAGAATATTGAGATAAGACATATCTTACCTTAATTTTTCATGAAAGTATTTCACAAGATCTTGCATCCTCATTCATGATTGGAATAATTCCATTATTGCGTAATAAAAATTAAAAAAATACTAATATAATGAAAATTGCATATTAATTTAAATGAGAGCTCCTATCTGTTACCGTTTTTATAAGACTGCCTCCCTCAAATACTTTCTGATAGTTGTTTATAAATTGAAATTTTGTTTGTAATTAAAGTAATACCATACCCATTTCAACCTCTACACATTTTATGATGTTTAATTCATTATTTAATACAAAGAAAATATAAATAATGAAATAAACATCACAAAAACCTATACTATTTTAATTAATAATATTTATAAAAAAACAACTCCAAAACACAATAACAAAATAACTACCTTACAACTAATACATGATAAGACACAAAAGAGTGAAAAAATATATAAAAATATTTATACACTAATAATAATATTTAAAACATTACAATAAATAAAGATTTAAGCTAGCACACAAACCTTATAACCATAACAATAAAATATTGTAAAACATTTAAAATATTAAAATAAATAATAATGTAATAATTAAACTAAATAAAAATATTAAAAAAACAAAATTAATAACAATAATAAAATAAACAATCTTTGTGAAATTTATAAAATTAAATGTAATGATTATGGTGGTATTTATATAGGAAAAACAAATAGATCCCTTAAAACTAAGATTTCTTGAACATTATAGAAATTATAAAAATAATAAATTAGGTTAATAGCAGACATATGGCAATATGACAGACCATATAATAAACAATTAACATTTTATTTCTAACACAAATTTAGAAGTATTAGAGATTAATAAAGATGGCATAAAATTAAATATATTAAAAAATATTACTTATATAAATGCAAACAAAGTTTCAATTGATAAACAATCATCAGATAGTGTTTGAGGGAGATGTTCTTAAAAAAATTTCAACAGATAGGAGCTCTCGTTTAAATTAATTTTCAATTTTCATTATATTAGTATTTTTTTTAATTTTTATTATGCAATAACGGAATTATTTTAATCATGACTGAGGATCCCTTCATGGGATCCCATAAAATACTTGCATGAAAGATTAAGGTAAGATATGCCTTAACAATATTCTGTACTAGGTGATTTATTTAATAGAATTTAAATGTAATTTAACAGTACAGAGGAATAATATGAATCTTAAAAAGACTAATTTCAATAAAGTAATATATACATATATATTACCTGATACTACTTCCCTATGTAAACCAATAATTTCACATTGATTATAATAATTTTAGACTGATTTTTTTTATAAAATAGATTATAAGTCAGTGTTATTACTGGAGCTTGCTTTCAATATCTGGAACAATCATTTACCACCAAGAAAAAATATTATTATATTAATGAAGTGTATTATTTATTAAGATTGGTTAGAGTGTAAATTAAAAATTTCAAATGTTCGGATTAATCCCTTGTTTTCATCTAATCGCTTGTTTTAAAAGTTATAAGATGGTATTAAATCACCACCAAAACCATGAACATAAACCCAAACCTTTCCTCTATCAACTACATTTGCTCTCATAATACATACCTCCTACTGTTACGGAGTATGCACTATAGAGTCTTCCATGTTAAGTATGAAACACTTGCTTCAGTAATATTTTACAACTTTATTATAAAGCAAGAGAGATCATATTGTATATCTAAAGATAAAAATTTGTTTCTTAATTGTTTGTTTTAGAATTAATTTCATACCTATACATCCTTTACTAATTTTGAACCCATTTTATTCTTCTGAAGGAATCGTTTCACTTGAATCAATCACAAAAATAAAAATTCATTGGATGAAAAAGATTAATCTTGAATTACATTAAGATTATTTTTAACCCAATTTGTCTACATTATGTGGGTAATTTCTACTTGTGGAGTAAATTTATATTTCCTTACTTCATTGATATATTTTTTACCTTTCAATTAATAATTTTATATTATTTTATTGGTTAAGAAAAATATTACTTTTTAACTGAATTAAACAACTGTTATTTTTGTAAATCAGTTCAGCAGTATTGGTAGTTGCTTTTTGTTTACTCTATATACTTTACATAAAAATATTTAATAATGAATGATTAACACTGTGACAAAGTTTAATGTATTAATTGCGTGTATTTTTTTTTTAATACTAATTACTAACACTAACTTTTTATTTTAGAACCCACACTGCACACTAACCAACTCTCAGTTGGACCACCAGAGGTTATTGCTCAATTCAAACGGGAGACAGTCATTGAAGAAGCAAAAGCTGCAACATAGCATCAGACAGAATGATGGGAACGACGAGTTTGTGTATCCCAGTTACCGTAGTAACCATCACCTACCCTCACCAACCCCTACTTATAATGGTGGCGCTGTTGTCTATGCAGATCTTGCATTGAATCACCATCGCAACCATGTACCTGTACCCCAAAATTTTCCCCTATATCAACCCCCACGTGCTCACACCGAATATGCTATCATCAAGTTCCATGACGTTGGACAAGAAATTGATGTCTGAGGTGGGTCTATTATTAAGAAAAAAGAGAATGCTTTCATAATTAAATTCTCTACCACAGAGAATAGAGATTACAATTCACGTATTGATCTCTTATCAACAAAAAACCAAATATAAATATTTCAGTGAATAGCTACAAAAAAATTAGTATTGGTGTTATATAAATTAGTATGCATAGAAATCATGTACTAATTATGAGTACTTCATAAGAATACTAACAAAAATATATTCTGATTTTTATGTTTTAATTGTAACACTACAACATGTGAACTATTAATTATTGCACATTTGTTAAAAAGACTACGTTTTTAATAAAGTTAAATGTTTTCAGACACTTCTTATCCTTTAAAATTTATTTGTACTAATATCTAAAAAATTAGATGCCTCAGTACTACAACCAGCATTTAGAAGGGCCCAGAGAGAGTTCAACTAATTTGAAATCGATTTCATACAGTTTCACAGTGTGGCTCTAAACCTAAGTCTGTGATAGTAAGGTTCTTTGAAGATTAGTGGATATGCTCAGAATCATTTTCCAGCTCTTAAGGGACACTAAAAAACTGATTTTGTCTCAGAAAAAAATCTTTTTTTTTTTTTAACTATTAGTAAAAATAATTCATTTTACACACAGCATTGTTTTTCATTTCTTTTATAGTTCGAACAAAATCAGAATAATGTAACTTTAACCTATGTAAACATAATATGTGAATTAATTGTAACAGTTAAAAATGTTTAACAAGGGAATGTCTCAAATAATGTCATCATTTCAATTTAAAATAAGACAACTTGCAATAATTAATATTTTATAAAAAAATTTGCTCAGTTGAATTTTATTCTGCTAATTATTTGTATTTGTGAATTACCATTTGAAACAATCTGTGGACGTAAATTCTAATTGAGAAATGTTTTGTACATGCCACCAGTTGTTACTTTATTCCATTGAGATCAATAAATCCTGAAATAATAGGATGTATATTTTCAAAAAGTGTAAAAGAGATTTTGCATCATAAGTAGCATAGTTGTTGAATTTTTTCTCCTCAATCATAAAATGAGTGATTTATTTACTACAAGGTAAACAAAAGTTGTTTACCACTTTAGTAAACCAATTTATTTTATAAATGTTGAAAAGAAAATTCATAAAATATATTTAATTTTTTTTATTATATTCATTTACTTTTTTTTTAATTTAAAGAACCGTTATGAAAACTTTACACTGTCATGTTTTTTATAACAGCGTTAAAAGTAACTAGAACTAACTTAAAGGTATTGTTCAGAAATGGTTATTTCCCACTTTAGAGATGGTTTCAGAACAGCATCTGTTGTTTAGGTTAAGACCGGCTGCAAGGGAAAAACAGCATAGAATCATAAAAAATATATATTAAAAGAATTTTTTTTTCTAATGATAGGATAATTGCTGTCAGAAAATTAATGAACCCAAGGGATTTGCTTTTTTAATTCAAGTGTACATCCTAACTAGTCAAAATGGTAATGATATATCTGAAGTAATACATGAACAGATGAAAATCACTGGAGCACATGGAAGCAAAGAAGCTTTAAGTTTTGAAAAGAAAAGAAAATGCTGAATGCTGGTAACAAATACTAATGGAAATTGCCTGCAGATGAAAACAAACATCAAATTTACTCTATAAATACAGAAGAAAAGTTTAGAAATAAAATTTGAAGATCACATGAATTACTAGGTGCTAACATTAATAAAATACTTCTTGTAGCAGAAATAAAAATTTTTTTCAAGATAGATAAAAGAGCAAAGAAAATAAATGGTCAAATAAAAAACATCCCATAAAAACAACAGCAGAGCAAATAATCAACTTCATTAAAGGAAAAATTATAAAAAAACATGTTTTTAATAAACATATCATTAAATGATATTGGGTTACCATCAGTTGATTGGAAAATGAAAGAAAATAAAATATAAGAACCAGGAAACATGAATAAGATAAGATTTTATTCTTTTTGAAAGAAAGATAATTTTTTTTGTAGAAGATATAAAAAGAGGATAGGAAAACTAACATAAGTATATAAAAAAATAATAACGGGATAAATGCAGGAAGAATACAGGCATTAAAGAAATCGCTAATAGAGACAGCAAAGTGTTACACAAAGAAAAAGAAAAGGATACTTAAAAGATGGAAGGAATACATGGAGGAACTGTAATAATCCAACAAAAAACCAAATGGTCTCCTTTTACAAGGCTAAGATGAAATGGATGAAGATGAAGTAGGACCAACACTTCTAAAATCTAAAGTTTGTGCTGAAAACAGAAGTGATTAAATGTCTTAATGAAAAAGGATTACAGGAGAAGATCGAATTAGAATGTGATCTGGTAGTGAGATGTGGCCATATTTTTTTTAAATAATCATATTTCAATCCCCAAAACAGCTGTAATAAAGTGTCAAGATCACTAGATAATTAGTTTAATTACCCATACAACAACAATACTTCTAAGAATTTTTAACACAAAACAATAAAAAATGAAGCAGTGATATTAGAATAACAAAATGCTTTTAGAAAGGGAAAAGATACAGGGAATGCAATCGGACTAATAAGAACTGTTGGTGATAGGGGCATAGAAACAGGTAAAGGAATAAATGTTTGTTATATTTATGTGGAAAACATATTTGAGTATGTAAGGTATGATAAACTAATAAAAATATTAAAAGGCCAAAGAATAGATTGGAAATATAGAGAAGATTAATTAAAGAATTGTACCTGAATCAGAAAATGTTTATAAAAATAAAGAACTCAAACCACATGATTTGAACTAGGAAGAAGAGTAGGCAAGGGTGTGCTGCTTATCAACAACTTGTTTAAACGTATATTAAAGATATGAAAAAAGTGCCCTAGAAGAAAAAGTAAATATCATAGATGGAAAGAAAATAGATTGTTTAAGCTAACGGATTTCATGGTGACTTTCAGGAGATGAAGCACAGAATACTCAACAAATGATTTCATAGAAGATATTATGTCAGAAAGTGTAATGAAAATTAATATTAAAAAGACAAGAATAATATGGATAAGAAGTAAGCCAGTGAATGTCAATAATATGGGTATATAGTTACCATGTTAGTAGAAGATAAGTGAAAATTAAATAAAACTTAGAAGAGCAGTGACTAAAGAAGCTTTTAATTATAAGAAACAGCTGTTATAAAAAAAATTGAGTAGATTTGAGGTAACATGCTAAAAAGTGTTACATTTAGAGTGGATGTGTTATTTCTGTATGACTGTGAAACATGAACAAGAAGAAGGGAAAAGGAAAGGTTGGAGGCATGTGAGATACAGACAGGGAAAAGCTTGAAGAAAACTAAATGGACAGTCCAAAAAATAAACAAGTAATGAGGAGAATGAATGGAAAGTAGGAGCATAATGAGAACAATTCAGAATAGAAAAGCCAGCTGACCAGTACATATTATGAGAAGAAAGGGACTGATTAAAGCAGTGCTAGAAGGATCAGTAGAAGAAGCAAAAGAGAGAGCTCAGAAAAGTGTCAATTATACACAAAACGCAAGGATGTTTAGTGTAGATTTTTTTTAATGTTTGTATAATTATATTAAGAGAATATTCTTAACGTCTTGCTAGCCATCTATGTTTTTGTGCTCTATCAATATACTAAAATTTAATTGATACACAATTACAACAGATGTTACCTTGAGTAGTAACTGTAATATTACATCCAAGCTTTTAGAATTTGTCATAAATACCCTTTAAGAACACTCCAAGATAAAAATATCAGATAACACAAATTTTTACTTATAACAAACAAAAATGTTCAGATAATACATTTTTATTAACAATTGTAATCTCTGTGAAAGACATTGCTTGTCATAGAACACAAATCATACTAGCTTTTTACACTTTAATCGTGTGTATGAAAAACTAAATGGACAGACTACCTTTTTACAGTTATCCACACCACACATCTAACTGAGAATTTGAATATCAGTGCTGTAAAATTATGCTGCACACAAAAAAAAATTTAGGCAGGCCACCTTAAAATAAATCATTCTTTGTTACATTCTGTAACCAATCTATATATATATAAATTTATATACTAATTTTGACATTTTATTTCTTTCAAAAGCATGTGTAATGTTCTGTAATACCATATTTCTTTAAATTTTTACCTTAAAAAAGACTTTCTTATTTGCTTTCTTTTTATATTTTCTTATATAATAATTATTTCACAAAAGTTTAAGAATTTCAGCCACTTATAACCTGCATTTTATAATACAAATATTTATAGAAATTAATTTAATTTAAACGCTTTCTTTCTTATTTACTAACACACAGAAAAGCTAATAACTTATTCATAATTTATAACTGAATATTTTTATTCTCATATTATCTCAAAAGCTACAAAAATACTTCTTATAAAACCGTTTTGCTGACTATTTACTCTTTCCCACAGGAGGGAACTACGGCCAGCATAACTTACATTTTTTAGAAGAAATCAGATGAGAGGAAATAACTGAATGTGAAGAGGTATATTTATATTATTTCAGTAAAATATTTTTTTATTCTTATAATAAAACAAAAATGAAATTATTTTATTCTCTATCAATAAAATGGGAAACTCCTCAAAAAAAAAACACCCATCTGTAGCTTTTGAGTATCATGTGTGCAAACATTTTTTTCAGATTTTACATAATAAAGCAGATCTTTATGATGTACAGATTTCTAGTGTAAATTTTCATAAAATAACACATTATTTCATGAATTAATTAATTTATTTAATATTTTAACTAATTTATTTTATATTATAATATGTTATTCTATAGAATAGAAAAAAATTGCCCATAAAAGTGTAAAATGTTGTTTGTGTAGTATTTACTGCCAAGTTCCTTATAGATAAGCTTATAACCAGGAAAACAGAATGTAACATTTTTTCTCCCCCCACCCCCCACCCGCACTTAAAAGATTTGTAACTTCAGCGAGTACCTATTTACATTTGAAGTCTTTGTTCTGTTCATTTATCCAAGGTTAGTTTATTGATTTGTTTTTTATTCAGCAAGTCTCACATCACCTATGGCAAAGAAATTCTCAGTAATATAAAATAAAGAACACACAACTACAAAATAGTCTATAGCAAATGAAATGACATTTGTAAAAGACATATGTACAGCATACAATCAGACTGTGCATGATTTCTACATTAATATAATTTAACAGTGTAAAAATAAATTATATTAATTTGTTATTTAACTTAATATTAACATGATTTCTAATAACTAAACAGTAAACTCGGAAACAACTTTTTCTTAAATATACTAAAATGTTGTGAAAGTATAATTACTCTCCAGCAAGGAAATAAATATAAAAATAATTTCTGTTATGTGTAGATGAATATGGCAATTTTACATCTTTGAACATGGCCTATTAGTTTTGTTTAGTTTGTTACAATCTTTCAAATAGAATAACTTTTCCTCCTTTCTTCTTCATGTTTTATTTATTAAAAAAATCATATTTTAAAAGAACTGTTAATTACAAAAAAGTTCTTCATTATTATGTAAAAAACTACTTTAATCATAAATACATTATTTTACACTATAAGGTTTATGTCATTTATTCTATGCTGTAACATATTATTTTGTGAAATGATTGTTTCATCTTTTACTGGAAAGATTATGTACATTAACTTTGTATTGCTGATAGAATAACTATTTTTCATGCATTAAATACAATATAAAATGGTTAATGTTATTGATATATGTTTGCCAGTAAGATAATACTGTATATTTGATTATAGAAGTTTTTGAATTTCTCATAGAATTTTTTCTGCATACATTCTGCATTTCAGTGTATGCTTTTTTCTTAATGAACTTAGATAATATTTAAGTAATGTACTAACAAAGTAAACTTTTGTGTTCTCTTATGATATTAATAACTTAGCTATTTTCCAGTAAATTTCTTATTCTTAGGCTAACATTTTTTTTATAAGAATTAAAAATCTGAACATATCATAATATACATTTTGCTGGGGAAACTTTTACAATTTTAAATTAAAACATTAATAAAACTGACACAGTAAATAAGGTTGTAAATATGTTGTATTATAAGTTAATAAATTTAGAAACTTTGATTTTAAAAATCAAGTAAATATTTATAATCTTTAATATTTAAAAAACAAGTGCTCCTAAATTCTAAATTTGCTAGAAAGAATAAAATTTAATCTTGTAAATTTTATTCTTTTGTAGTTTCTTTCAGATATAAAAGCTTAAAGAGTGTGAAACCAATTTGTGACAAAATCTTTTTTTATTCCATTTAAATAGCAATTGCATGAAACAAGGCCAGCTTGTTAATGGATTGCAAATGTCATGTGCTGTTTTATATTCATGCAACAACCTTAACTTCAGGTTTACATTTTGTAATATTTAAACTCATACTTAATATTTCCCTAAATATATTACTTATAATGTCTGTCTCTTTTGCTTTATGTCAAAAATATTTTAAATGTTTAATTTGAAATTTTTAAAGTGAGATTCTTCTAGCTGCAACCAAATTAAAGTTATATCAAAATACAATTTGTTAAAAAAATCAAAAAATCAGTATTATATGTGAAATGAAACTTTATTTTTTTTTATCACTAAAAAGGTGAATTTCCTTAATACAGTGCTGAAATGGTGAAATTGGCAAATTAGCAGTCACTTCACGGTGAGTCCAGAGCTGTATATGTTTTTTTGGGTAGGAGTCCAGAAGGGTAAGAAAAGTTAATCATAGAAATTATGGATCTCTGGCAAGTTTCAACACTATAATTGGATCATTCTTTTAATCTTTCACTCCTCAAATAGAAAATGATGTTAAAAACAAAGTAATGTTTAATAAAATGTATGATTTCACAATCATTAAATTTTCTGTATAAGAACTTTTTACAGTAATATTGGATAAAGAACTGATGAATTAGTAAGAGTTTGATATTTTTTATGAATGTGATCATTTAATTGAATATAATTCCCTCTCATTTATATCAAGAAGTAGTTTCATAAAATCTGCTTTCCAAGAGATTAACTTGTATTTTCTCTTAATTGTTTTATTTTGTTTTTCATAAATATAAATTAACAAACAAATAATATACGAAAAAGTTAATTTAAATTAATTGTAGTTACAGTATTATATTTATGTATTTGTATATACTAATTGATTAATGGTATTAAATTTACAGCCATTCCGGCCTGAGTTTTCTGATTTGGACTACGCTGATGTGGATTACGCTTCATACGGGCCCATCAACTACAAAGCTGCTTCAATATTTGCTGCTCAGAAGAAGAACCAACCAACAGAAGACTTGCTGTGATTTCAGTCTGCATTTAATTTTTTTTTTCTTTAATAAATAAAATAACAAATAGATCATTTTATGTAGTTCAATAACTTTCAACATCAATATTTAAAAATAATGGTGATTATGATTATTTTAAAACATTAAATTATAAAAAAAATAATAATTTTTAACCTCATGCAGGCATCAAGTTATTAAATAATGCATTATTTCCTCACATAAAAAGAAAAATAAATGTACTAAAATGTTGAGTTTTTAGCATCAAACTTTTAAGGCTGTATTAGCATAAGAATCTCTAGTCTGTATCTCGTATTTAACTAGGTTATTATTATTATTATTATTTTTATTTTACTATGATTATTATTTCTATGATTATTTAGAAAAAGTTTGTTTCATTTAGAAAGTTATTTTTACAGTTTTAAACTGTAAAATGTTGATAGTATATTTTTTTAGAAAAATATATAAAAGTAAATTATATCTGAATGGTAGTAGTATTAATTAATTTACAGTGTTTACAAGTAAATGGAAACAATTTTAAAATACATATTAATTTATAAAAAGAATACAAACAAATGGTACCATTGCTACCACAATTTTTACAAAAGTAGATTATAATTTGTTAAAATGAACAAAAAAGTTTATTAATTTATAAATCAGCAGAAAAGGTTTTTTATTTTTTTATCTATGTTTGTTTATATAATAATAATAATTAGAAAAATTACCTTAGTGAGGTTGTTCCTTTTCATTTGTGTTTTAATAATTTTCTTTGCACTAAATTTCTTGTGCAATATTACTGACAGTAAATTAGTGTAAATGTGCCAACTAAAAATTATATGTTTATGTTAAATTTCACTTAATATTTTTTTGTGTAACCTAAAAGGTGCTTTTATGTTTGTTTGTTTTTACTTTTAATGTACTGTTATTTTGGTGCAACTCGGTGTGTGCATAAAATTATGTAAATTCTACTAATCCTTAAAATAAAATTTAAAAAAAAAATTGTGAAAATAATTGTGTTGAATGATAAATAAGTTTTGTAAATATATATAATGAAAATATTGCAATAATTGACAATCTGATTGAGTTATACTAACTCACTCACTAATATTTTATCGAACGAATCGCAACAATGCTCGATCGGATAAGTGCTTGGTGACATTTAAGACATTTTGATCAAATACAAATAAGTGGATCAACTACTGTTTGTGTCTGTGAGTGCGATTTAATCCATCATTGTTTGATAGACTCCTGGTGTAATAAATAATCCTCTTTTCTATCAATGATGATAATAATGAGACTAACAAATAATGTTTTGTAATTAGCAAGATTAAGGAAATGTCCATTTGTGTGTATACAATGTACAGAGTGTTAAAATGTATTTAACTTTTTTTAAAAAAAAAAGAGAAGAAACCAAAGTAGTTATTGTTTTGTACATAATGATATTAATAATAAATATAATATAAATATGGAAGGAAGAGAGTATTTGTTTGTTGCGATATATGACTGTTAAAATGAAGTGGTTGTTGTCATAGTGTTTGAACATTGTTACTTACATACAATTGAATGTGTATGGTATAAAAAATGAAATGAATACAAAAATTTGTTTATATGTGTTTTTGTAAAGCCTACATTACTTATTTTCAACTGTGTATTTCCCAACCCAATTACCCTAAAGTAAGTCTTATCTAAATGTTATATTTATTGAGATAATTTTTAATTGTGTTCAACAGCAAGACGTAACTTTCTGAACTGCAAAATAATAATAAAAGTTACAAAATAAAGTTTAATTGTTTCATCTAGTTACACCAATTGATTTAAAGGTAAAAAATGTTTGGTCAGTTCCTGATTTTGGTTTAGAAAAAGGATTTTCATTTACATTACAAGCTGTCCTCATGATCTACTCTTCACAGAATTACTACCATTACCAGACTAGTAAAGATTAGCAAATAACCATCAAAGAAAAACTTAACACAGATAACTTTCAAGGTGTTCATTTCTACCCAGCATTAACTCAGAATGATTCAATAGTTTTGCATGATTCTGCAACAACAGTTAACCAGAACTGTAACATTTAACATTTAATTCTGAAAAAACCATATTAATTATTGAAAAAAATTACATTTAGTCATAACATAATAATAAAACTGACAACTAGATAGTATTACTGTAGTTTATGTGGAAAATTTCCATTATTATATATCATTGTTTCTAAAATGTTTATCACTTACAACCTACATTTGTTGCATACAATTCTTTCACCTCTTTTCCTTTTGTTTAAGATACTATAATGTATAATTAAGTTATTAAAAATTTCTTCTTTCAATTTTGTATACTTGCCAAAAAATTGGTTCAACAAGAGTTGCTAACAAAAATACCCAAAACGCTCATAAAAAACTTGTCTAATAAAATATGAAAATGTTTAAAACTGTATAGCATGTATTTATGTTAAAAATAACAATGATTATAGGTGACCAGATATGAAGCAGAAGTCAATCTCAATAATAACATTTTTTTTCTTGATATATCTTCATAAAAACAGGTTTCAGTTGTGCTCTTCAGTTTAATATTAAAGGATAGCGTACTTCCTAATAATATACAATATAAGGGGGCCATAACATAAGGGGTCGGGACAATAGCAACAATGATGCTATATAGAATTTTGGTTGGATTTATATGCACTTTTATACCATCTAATATGCAGTAGTGTATTAATTTAAAAATGCATGTACCATTGTCTTGTACCATAAATATATAAAAAGAAAAATTATGAGCTTTATCAGACCATTAACTTATTTACTTTTTTTTATTATTATAAAGATTATCTCTTTGTTTTTGTAATATTGATTTTTTTTCATATTTTAAATATAGTTAGGAATCTATGGAAAGAAGTGAAGTTAAGAGGAATCATATGTAAATAAATTTGTATGATACTTTCAGAAAGAAATTTTTTATACAGAGTTAAAATTTACTTGCATGCAGTGGAAGGATTGTTTAAGATTCAAAATAGAATAAAATAATAGTATAAATAATCATTGTTGCCGTAATAGAAATATATAGGATAGTAAGTTTGTGTGAATTTTATATAAAAAAACAGTGATCAATTCTAATGTGCTGTCTGATTCCTCTAATAAAGCAATAGAAAATTTATTAATATGTCAAGTTCAGATTAAGCTAGGTAAAAGAAAGCTTTTACCTAACTTTCTTTTCATTGCCATGTTGGCTCTTTCAAGTCAGATGCTGGAAATTATGTAGGGTTAGTTAAGTTGTTGAGGAATTAAAATGGAATGTTAGATAACTACCTTAAAAACTTTTACATGTTTTCTGAATTAATGAATGATATCCAAAAATTATTTTATTAAATCTGTTATACAAATGTTAGTTAAGGAAGTAAAAAGTAAAATAAAGGTAATTCCCATTATAGCCATAATAATGGATGAAACTAGTGATATATCAAATTGTTATCAGTTGCCCACTGTGTTGCACTATGGTGAATAAGCATGGGATTCATGAGAGCTTTATTAATTTCAAAAACTGCACTGATGATCACAAAGTTAATCCATTAGCCTTAATGCTATTTGAATCTTGAAAAAGAATAGTATGAAAATAAATTTTATAAATATGCAATGGAAGAGCTGATACAGCTGGAGAATGTAATGATTTACAGATCCTAATGAAAGAGCAATATAAATGACTATTATTTATTTATTACTTACATACTTAGTATGAAAAAATTATGTAGATACTTAAAAAAAGGTAAATTTTTTTTTTCTTGCTGTCAGGCAATAAATCATTTTTCCCAAAATCACATAAAGAAACTAATGCACTTAATTAAATAGAAAAAAGAAGATTCTCTTATATTACATTCATAAGATGGAACAAATAACTATGGACTAGTCAAGTCATAAACCAAACAGTTAATCTCTGGCACCTCTTAAAAATGAATAGTAGTGTGAGAGGGTTTTCACACATTCTTGATTTTGTCTTCCAGCGTTCTGCTACTTTTTTTTACATATCACAAATAGATATATTTTGTATTTGAAATTTATGTAAAAACGTTCAGACATCAGTTACTGAATGAATAACTTTGATAATTTCTGGTTCAAGTTGAGGATGTGTATTGATTGGTTTGGTCTAACCAAAGTCAGCAATTTGAAATAATACTGTGAATTAACAATACATCTGAAAAGAAGAGCTAGCTATGAAAGTCTGTACTTAGAAGTTTTTAATGTAGTAACAGAAAATTTTACAAAGATTGTGTGATAAAATCAACCAGATTTGTGCTCATCAATGAAAGTTACATACCACTGTTCTGAGCCTTTAATGAGGCTTATTTTACATTCAATAAATGTAGAATTGTATTTTTAATAAATATATATTCTTCAAATTCAAACACTACTCACAGCTACAAAGAATTTACTATTTTAATTTACTACAGTAAGACAAAAAATGTTGTCTTAAATGTGTCATCAAATTATCAACTGCTACTTCTTAGAATTATTCAGCTCAGTTAAGCAACACTGATCTTGAATATTTTTAGTTTTTAAAACTATGTATCAGTTGTTTTTTTCTGATCTACTACAGTATTACTAATACCTAATACTCAGATTTACTACTAACATTCTTTCTTTATAGTGTGTCATAACTTCTTGTATAACATCCATATTTTAGGGATGTATTTTAATATTTGAATTATCCAATCCAACTCAAAACAAAATAAATGATTAAAAATGCCCATTCCAAGCAGTGGACATCCACCCCATTCACAGTTCTTCAGGTTATTTTACAGGATGGGAGTAATAATAATGCTTTTATTTAAACAAAATACTTTCATTGCACAGCAAAAATACTCTTATACACATGCAAAGCAATACTCCCATCAGACTGTTTGGGATGGTAGTAATATTTTACTGATCAATTATTTTGTTAAAACCACTTAATACTTTACACTGTTAGGTCTAGTCTTCCTTTTTTTATGAGCGTTTTAATTATACAACAGTTTCTGTGTCAGAAAGTGCAAAGGTGTAGCTCATAAAACTGCATATCAACTAAATTTTATTAGGTTTTGCTTGTCAATATAATTGTACCTGTTAGCAGATTGTCAATTCTGACAATCAGCTTATTGAAGGCACTTATTTCCAACTTTCCAAAATAACCGTAACATAGTATGCCTATTGCCAAGAACTGCCATGATACACCACAATGTATTCCACCGATATTAATAACATTGATGAAATAAATAATTATTACACCTTTTTATAAATTTATTCTCCGGTTTATTCTCCGAACAAGTCTTCCCACCCGGCTGGTCAGAAGCATTTATTATACCAGTACTAAAACCTGGTAAAGACCAGAAGAACCCCTCAAGCTATCGCCCTATTTCATTAACAAGCGTTTTGTGTAAAATAATGGAGAGAATGGTAAACCGCAGACTTACATGGTACTTGGAGAAACATGGCTTTCTATCTCCAGAACAATGTGGTTTTCGACAAGGACGATCTTCCATTGACCATTTAGTGTCACTAGAAACAGCCATACAAAACGCTTTCCTCAATCGGCAACACCTCGTCGCTATCTTCTTTGATATAAAAAAGGCGTATGACACAGCCTGGCGACGTGGTATCCTTAACACTCTCAAAAAATGGGGAATCAAGGGCAATATGCTTGCTTTTATCCGGGGATTCTTAAATCACCGAACGGCTCGTGTTCGTGTGGATGATTCGCTCTCAGATAGTGTCATCTTGGAGAATGGAGTGCCCCAAGGTAGTGTATTAAGTGCCACCTTATTTTCTGTAGCCATAAATGATATTACCAAATGTGTTCAGGCTCCTGTCTCATGCTCTCTATTTGCTGACGACTTTGCTATCTACATTGCAAGCCGTTCGGCACCTACAGCAGAGAGACTACTGCAGAACACTGTATCTCACCTTGAAACTTGGTCCAGGATTACTGGTTTCACATTTTCATCCGAAAAAACAAAATGTGTAGTTTTTTCTCGGCTACGAAACCCTTCTATTCCGCAAATTTTTCTGAACGGTGAGACTATTACTACCTCTACTTACATTAAGTTTTTAGGTTTAATTTTTGATAGCCGTCTTACTTGGGTCAAACATTTAAAAGAATTGAAAACAAAATGTTCCAAAATTCTAGATATGATGCGAGTCCTTACTAACACCAACTGGGGAGCCGATAGATCATGTATGATACATTTTTACTATTCCTTTGTTCGCTCCCGTTTAGATTACGGTTGTGTGGCCTACTCATCAGCTCGTCAAACCGTGCTTAAAATGCTGGATAGTGTACATCATGCTTTCCTTCGGCTTGCCACAGGCGCGTTTAGATCTAGTCCTGTCGCAAGCTTACTGGTAGACTGTGGTGAACCATCACTTTGGGATAGACGAGACCAGCTTTTATTATCGTATTTTGCTCGTCTCAAAGGACAACCAAATCACCCGGCTCTTGAGTCAGTCTTTAGAAATCCTAATCTAAGAAAGTATGAGGACCATCCACGTCGTACTGCACCGGTAGGTATCCGTACCTGGCGTCTGCTGCAGCATATAAATGTTGACAAACCGTCATTCTTTCCTATATATCCTTGCTCATATCCTCCGTGGAGAATAAGCCTTATAAATTTTAATTTTGACCTGGCCACATACAATAAGCAATCAACACCATCTATTGTCTTTCAGCAAATGTTTCAGTGTGTTCTCTCCAAGATGAAACCAGACGCGGTTGTATACACTGATGGATCGAAACAAAATGATTCAGTTGGGTGTGCATTTGTTGTTAATGAGAGAACTTATATGTTTGGTCTACCCGGTATTACGAGTGTGTTTACCGCTGAACTATACGCTATAAATAAGGCTCTAAACATCATTAACCCTAAATATAGAAAAATTCTTATTTGCAGTGACTCGTGTAGTGCTCTCCAAGCCTTAAAAAACTTTTATTCCAAACATCCTATCGTCATTGAAATTTACAACGCAATCGCTGAGTTGAATAATCACAACACAGAATTAAGTTTTTGCTGGGTCCCTAGCCACGTAGGGATTCCAGGTAATGAACATGCAGATTCCGCTGCCAAAGAAGCATGTAACCAGCCTCCTTTCACCACCCGAGTTGCTACTTCTGATTTCATTAACTATGTAAAACAATTATTAAGAACAAGGTGGCAAGGTGATTGGACAGCTACCGTTGATAATAAACTCCGTCACATTAAAGATTCTGTGTTACCATGGAACTCCTCATACAGAAAACCCCGGCGTGAGGAAGTAGTTCTCTGTCGATTGCGGATAGGACACACGAGAGTCACACACGAGTACCTGTTTACAAGAGGACAACCACCTCTATGCGCAAGATGCAACTGCCGCGTGACTGTGCGCCACATACTCGTGGACTGCATATGTTATGCGGCATTGCGTCATAAATTTAAAATTCCTAGTAACATCCGTGGTATCTTGCGTGACGATAAGGAGGTTTTAAACCGGATGTTTATATTTTTACGTAGTATAGGGTTAATGAAAAAAATTTAATAAGTGTGTATTCTTTCATAATTGTATGTATTGTCCTATGTATTGTTTTTGTTATCCGAGTAGGGAGCCTTTTACACTCCCTATCGGATTTTTTTTGTTTTTTTTTTTTTTTTTTTTTTTTTTGTTCGTTTTTTAAATTCGTCTGTGATATTAGTTGTAAGATTTTTGTGATATTAGTTTTAAGTTTTATCTCCTTTTTTAGTTTTAAGTTTTATTTATTTTTAATGTGATAGATTTTAACATAGTTTTAAGTTTTATTTATTTTTAATGTGATAGTTTTTAACATAGTTTTAAGTTACATATTAGTGTTTTTATTATCCGAGAATGGGCCTTTTACACCCATTCCGGATTTTGTTTCTGTGATAGTAGTTTTAAGTTTTAATTTTATCTAAAAAACTTAAATTATTTTTATTTTTATTTTTATTTTTATTTATTTATCTATTTATTTATTTTCCGGGCGATGATAACGTTCAACCATTTTTCGCCCTAAAAAAAAAAAAATAAAATAATTTTTATAAATTTATTTCATATTAATGGTATAATAGCAATTGGGTTAAAAATAAATATTCAGTTTTCTTTGTTTATATGATCATGTTATTATAATATAGATATGCAATATTATTATTTTTTAATAATTAGTAACTGTGGATTAAAATTATATTACTTTTAAAAAACCTAGAACTTTCATCATCTTAAGAAAAATCTCACCAGCTCGTTAATAATGATCATTACTTATTCATTAGTAGTTTCAAATCAACCTGAAAGTGAGTCATGTATTCACTTTAAGCAGCATAAGTCAGTAAAAGAATAAAAAATTTAACCTTGCTTCAAACTTTTGAGTCAACCATTGAAAAACTGATGTCACTGAATTTCCCTTCCTCTGAATGGTGCTCAAATTAAACATTTTTACTGCTATTGCTGAAAATGAGCATAATTGACTCTAGATGTAATAAACATCTTCAAACAGTATTAAATACTGGAAACACGCACTATAAAAGTTTTTCATACTGAACCACATTAAATGGTTGTAAAAATAGACCAATTATTAAAAGTAGCAGAAATAATAGCTACAAATACAAAGAGTTTTCTCAGATAGAAAGAAGTAAAAAAGCAATAAAATTAACTGTTTGTGAAGATAAAATTGGTCATTAATTAAAAAATAAAATTTAACTAAAATTGTAATATGTTAACTTAGTACAATAATATTAGCTAATATAATGAATTGTTTATTAATATTGATATACTTTTTTTACCGGTTTAAAAATCAGTGGATCCAGTGTGGAGATATCAACAAAATACAGGCCAACATTCATAGAAACAAATGTACTTGTACATATATACAACTAAAAATGTTTATAATTGTGGTTTTTGGTTAGACGGCATCATGAAATGTCAAGGTCAGCTGCAAAAACCCTAACTTGCAAAATTTGATCAAATCAAATTTTCATGTATCCTTTTCAGTACCTTTTATACAAGGAAGTGCATGAGGGATCGTGGCATATATTTCCTTATATAGTACATGACATAGCTATATAGTACATGACATAGCTATGTAGTATAAATGTACAACTGGGAAAGTTAAAATTCATCTATCTGACAATATCTTTAGTCTTCAAATTAGAAATGATTTTATCATTATGAAACCACATACTAGGTAAAAGTGAGTGTAATGTAGGATACAGATATAAATAATATGTATGAATATGTGTCATACATGCGTGTATGTTTCTAGCCATATCTTGATACATACAGGGAAGTGTGCCAGAAATTTCAGGAAAAAATTTATTTCTTGGGAATATTGCCCAAAATAATTTTTAGTTAGATGAGCATTTAATGAATAAATTAAGACAATTATGAATGGGAAAAGTGTAATGTAAATGGGTTATAATGTGATTTGATTTGAAAAATAAGAAATTGAAGATTACCACAATCTGATAAACAAATCAATGAAAAAATGGTTAAAAACTGTAAAATATCAAAGCTATGTTAATCTTAAACCAGCATTTCTCATACTTGTGGTTCCACATGAAATGAGGTATATGCATTGATAAGAAGGTGAACCACAGGCAGAGTTAATTAAAAAAATTACCTTAAAATAAAATCAAAATTGAATAAGTGATATGGATTTCTATACATATCAAATTTTCTAAATAAAATGGAACATTTCAATGACCAGACAAAAATATGGTATTTCCAGTATGACTGCTTCATTATCACAATCTTCAACGGAGGAACTTTACCAATCATTGGTAGCGGTAGAATAACGATTAATAAGAGAGGGGCTTACAGCTTTTTATTAAAGTTGTTCACTTTAATAAAGTGAACAACAAAATGGTTTTATTAATTCCTTCTCTTGCTGTTTTGTTACAGCAAGATCTGAAATAGACATGTTTATCCATATTTCTATTTATTGGTTATTTGTTATGTATTATTAAAGCTTTTCCTTCTATAACCAAGAAGAATCAATGTATCTTCAAAATGCTAAATGATGCTGGATAAAGTGTGTTGACCCTAGTTAAGCCTAGTTTTTATTTATTTTTTCACTGCAGAACTACAGCACCCCCTATTTCCACTTGATATTATCGATAACATTTAATACGAGTTTGAGTCCTTTTTTCTTTAATTCTTTCTTGTACAATATATAATCCTTAAGCTTAATGTCAGCAGCCATACCCCACTTTATGAAAAAGATACAAATACTTTGTATGGAACTGTGCACTTCACAGTTCCAGCGGCGTGGTGTTTGGCTGTTGTACGTATGCGCACATAGTAACCTGCACAGGAGGCTGTGAAGATGAGAGCACTGTCGCTCCTGCAGTGCCAACCCTGGTGAGCTGATTGAAGGTAGTTTTTTTTTACTATACATGTGTATGGAATGTGTCTTGTTTGTTCCCTTTTCTAGTTTAGTCGGTGGAAGGAATATAAAAGTGGTTTAGTTGTTTTTTCAGTAGTGATCAGATGGCAGAAAGCAAGGGTTCTTTGATTGCTAAGTCTGTCCAAAAACATGCTGGAAGGGTGAAAGAGAAGGTAAAATAGTAAAAACTAATTATGTAATTATTTCTGTTTACAAAGAAATTTAAATTAAGCACAATTGGACTATAGTGTTTTTAAGCGAACATTTTATTAAGTTATCTAATAATACTCTCTCTTTTTCTCTCTTTTCCTGTTTAGCCTCCGGTAACTACCGTTTATATAATACTTCAGAGGATGATATGTATGAGTGTAAATGAAGTGTAGTCTTGTACAATCTCAGTTCGACCATTTCTGAGATGTGTGGTTAATTGAAACCCAACCAACAAAGAACACCGGTATCCACGATCTAGTATTCAAATCCGTGTAAAAATAGCTGGCTTTACTAGGACTTGAACGCTGGAATTCTCGTCTTCCAAATCAGCTGATTTGGGAAGACGCGTTCACCACTAGACCAACCCGGTGGGTTTATCTATCTAATAATACTAAAAAATATTATCTGCACTGACATTTTATTATTTATTCAGTTAAACTGAATACGGCTTTTAAGCATAATGTAGTTAAAAACCGTGTACCATATTCTTGAATGTGATAAAGTGTAGAATTAGATTATTATCCTGCTTCCAGCTATTCTATTTGATTCATTTTTTTTCAGTTCTTTTATTTTACAGAAAACTTTAACCATGGCCTTGAAAAGGCCCAGAAAAAAAAATTTCTGGTGCAGCACCCCCACTAATTTTAGCTATGAGCTACCACTGGTAGGAAATATAATAGTTCAAATTTGAAATGTGATGTAGCGAAATGTCGTATAGCGATGAAATTGAACAGAAAGCTCAAATTGTTTTGTGAAGTGTTGTCGAATGAGTTTTCAACGTTTTGTGCACATTAATTCATTTTTCCTTGAATTCCTGCACTATTCTCTCACAGAACCATCACTTATTAATTATTATGTACAGCTGAAGGTGAATTTGGGCTGTAAATATTCCTTCTGCTTTGTAGAAAACTAATAACTCTACATACCTTGTAACTGGAGGGAGTAGTAACAATCATTTCCATATTTCACCACCTACTACTCAAACCACATTAAACGAAATGGCAACTGACTATACAGTATTGAACAAATTAATCCGAACAAAGGGAATTTTTGTTTTGCTGTAGGGAATTTTCATTCCGAGTCAGACTGCTTGCTGTTTGGTGTTTCAGGTTATGTTGTTAGTTCATATATAAACAGAATTAGTGGTTTTTTTACTTTTATAATTCATTGTCAATTAGTTTTTGGTGACCCTGTGAGTTTCTGTTATACGTTTCTAGTTAATACAATGGATATAACCCCACAAAAATGGTCAAAAATTGTTGCTCTGTCCTAACAAGCACAAATGACTCAAAGACAGACTTCCAGTGAGTGTGATGTGGGGTTAGGTACTGTAAATTAAATTGTGAAAAGGTTTAGGAAAGCAGGTTCGGTCTCTCCAAGGAAAAAAGGAAAATGTGGATGAAATATGGAAGGAAAAAAGAAAACCACATCTACACAGGATCGATTACTTTTTTCCTCCGGGACCACCATTAGATATTGCTTCAAAGGATGAGATGAATGACAAGTAGCGTGTGGAAATGCCATGCCTTACCAGGATTCAAACTTAGAACCTCCCAATGAAAGGCCGAGATGCTACCACTCACGCCACGGAGGCCGGCACAGGATTGATTACTAATAAGAAAAAGCAAAATTAATCAACACGTGTCAGCTGTTGACCTTAATAGGGACTTGAGAGCCATTGGGGCTAATGTTTCTGATATGACAGTTTGTAGTATATTGCTCACAGTGGGAAGGATTGCTTGGAAACCTAAGAAGAAGAACCTAAAAAGAACCCAGAACTTATTTTCTAACAGGACCTTGCACCATATCAGACGTCAAAGAAAGGAAAAGAATTCTTCAAAAACAAAAAAAAACTTTGAGTGCTCTCATGGCCAGGAAATTCCCCCAACCCAAATCCCATTGAAAATTTATGGGCAGTACTAAAAAGAAGACTTGGAAAAATGAATTGTAGCACAAAAACTGACCTTATTAGTTCAGTGATACAACTTTGGTTTCGAGGTGAAGAAATAAAAAATCATTGTTCTATCTTAATGGAATCAATGCCAAAGAGGATTGATTAATGAGATAACAAAAACAAAGGAGGATACATAAACTATTAAATTTGAGTAAGTTCAACTGTAAAACATTTTTTTTTTTTTTTTAAAATAATATTTTCTATTAAAAATAATAGGTTTGGATTAATTTTAGTTTAGGCTTACAATCACAAAAAGGATTTTTATTATAAAAAAGGCTCGATTTTTGCTCTTACCTTCAGTGAGAAGTGAATTTCCTGAATTATCTAAAGATGCATTGAAGCGTCTTGCAATTTTATTCAATTTATCTTGGTGAAAAAGACTCAACTCTCCTTTAATAAAAAATTTAAAAAAACAGAAATCGTCTTCGTAAGCGTGCCTTTAATTCATAAGAATGCGTCAATTTCTGCCGAAAATAGAAATTGATCGATATTGAAGTTCGATCATATCATTAAAAATAAGCAGTAACATAATTTTATCATACTAATTTATGTTCCCATTTATTTTCAGAACGTATTTTTAGATTCATTATAAGAGGAATAGTAAGTCCCAAATGTTTATTACACACCCACATAGGTTTTTATTTTATTGTTCGTAGAATTGTTTAGGCATTTTACTGGTCCTTGGGCTTAAAAAATTAGAACGTATAAAACGTTTATACTCAATAAAACGTTTATTTATATTCATTGAGACTTTTTTACGTTACAGTCGAAAACTAAATAAACCTAATCTGGTGAGTATGGATGGTGCGGTTTGGGTATGTTTGATACAACTGAGAAATTTGTCTGATAATAAAAGTTAAAACAACGTTAAATCTTTGAATTGCACAAATAACGGTTTACTCTTTGCGAAGGTGGGTTTTAACTCATGTGTTCTACAACTTAGCTATTACCGGTTAAAGTTAGGAAATCAATATGAAGCTGATCCATTTTTAAATAATATCGTTTAATAAATAATATATTTTATATAATCATCAAATACAGAATTAAATAAATATACTTTTCGATACCATATTTGGTGTACGATGTAGTTATTTATGAGATACACTACTCAGCGAGCCCATATACGTTGTCCTTACACTTAATATTCCTATCAAAATTTTACACAAAATTTTCCTATCTAAAGAAATCAGAAGAAAATCATCTAATCTAAGAAAATCCTTTTTTTACTTAACAAAATGTAGTTGTGTAAATCTAGGATCATTAGGTTATACTTTTGGCAAACGACTAGAGGATCGCTGGACTTCTAATCTCAACAGCTACTACGATTGTTTACTCATTTGTTTTGATTAACCTCAAATTATGAGATTCGTTTTTAACATGTTAAATGTGGTGATGATTATGGCAATGATTAATGTTTGCTTATAAATGGATCCATAATTTATTATTGAACATTTGTATATCGGTGATTCTGTTATGTTGTGTAATATAATACAATATAATCATATTCGTCTGTGAAATAGTTTTTTTTTGGGGCACAATATTTCACTAATGATCTTTAATATACAAACCGGCCAGTGTGTTTTCCCACCCTAATGATACTCTGATTTTTTTCAAAACTTTCATTTTGTTTATTGCACTGCGAAATAATTTTGACATGAAAAGGAGGTTTTAGTAATACCAAACAGTGATTTTACTTACTACCGGTTATGTTCTTAGAAATTGGAATCGTACGAATATTCTGATGACTGCATTATGTCTGTAAAAAGTATAAAGCATGCCTTCCTTAAACCAGGTAAATTATGATGAATTAGATTATACATGTCAAATGATAGTAAGATATGTAGTAATTCGTTTGAGTAACTTTATTTAAGAGAAGCTAATCTTGTCTTCTCGTAGACTACACTTTGAAATTATTTATTTATTTTTTTTGTCAAAGATATTTACCCTATTAAATAATTCTTGTTACTGATCTCACACCAGAAGATTAACATTTACACTACTTACAAATCAGATATTGAACATTAATAAAACTACACTTTTGTAATTGCTAAGGATCTGATCTTTGGTTTAAATGGTTTTAATACAAATCGGTTAGAATTTTATATTTTATTTACAGGAGAAGCTGCAATTTGGGAGGAAGACAAATCAGATGTTGAACCCAGCCAAGGTACAAGGTTTATTTTCAATCCAAATATTTCATTGGCCTTGGAGCTACAAAGGCAACGTCTTCCTGTTTACCACAAGAAAGCTGAATTATTATATTTGGTAGAAACATACCAGACTCTAGTTCTTGTTGGTGAAACTGGATGTGGAAAAAGTACTCAGATACCACAGGTAAAAATTAATCTATTGAATAGATGTATATTGATATAATTCACTTGAAAACGCAGCATTCCTCTCCGTAAATGTTGAAATATTAATTTCATAAATAATTATCTTTCTCTTTTGTGAAGTAAAGAGGTTCATGAACATCGCTTTAAATTTTAATTTATGACTAGTTTCAACTCCCTTCTGATGACTGATGAACATCTGATATATTGTAAAAAACAATAGTTATTTACTTTCATATTGTAATTTGCTCAAAACCACAAGTAGGAATTTAACACAGGTTTGTGATCATTAGTTTTTTCAAATTAAATGTTTCCAATTCTTCCTTTTATGTTTAGTAAAATATAATGTAAAATATTATTACTTAGAGATCATTTCAGAGTTATTTCTTTTTTCATAGTTCCATTTAAAGAAAAGTAGAATAAGTCATTAAAGAGTGGCATATCTATGTTTAGTGATATTTTTGACTTTGTCAAAAGTTTTTATTGAATTTGCATCATTAGCAGATCAATTTATATCAGCCATTAGCAACAATTATCATCATATAGATTCTAATTGATAACTCTTTGTTTAATTATTTGGTACTTACGTATTAACGCCACCGCAGCTACAGCTTTATTTAAAAACAAAGTAGTCAATCAAATTTCGGTGGAAAATGGGCCGATGTAGAGTTTAACATACATTCAAAACAGTCTCTTTATTAATTTTAATAAATGGTTATTTATTTTATAAATATAATTTAACCAAACTTAACCTATGCTCGCTTCGCTCGCTAACCTTGACTAATTAACAGGAGTGTTTTGATTATTTAAATAATAAATAATTGCAATAATTACTGAATTTATTAAATAAATACTCAAAAAATTACGGTGTTAATTAGTCAAGGTTAGCGAGCGAAGCAAGCGTAGGTTAAGTTTGGTTAAATTATATTTATAAAATAAATAAATATAAATAACCATTTATTAAAATTAATAAAGAGACTGTTCATTTTCCACTGAAATCCGATTGACTACTTTGTTTTTAAATAAAGCTGTAGCTGCGGTGGCGTTAATACATAAGTACCAATTATTTATTCAGAACCCTACTAATGATAATATGTTTGTTTAATTATTTATTTATGTTTGTAAAATTATCCATAAAAAAAATTAATTAGAAAGCAGATTTATTACTATTAAAAAATAATTAAGTTATATGGGTCAAATTGAGATTATTCATGTTTTTTTTTAAATTAAATTTATTTTCTTTAACATCCCTTCCTTGTGTTGCCACATAACATAATTTGATACCAGAAGAGGGATGTTTTAATTTGAAGATAGAAACAGGAACTAAACAAAATTATCGACCAAAATTTGTTATTCAGAAGAAGCCAGTGAGTCTTATGAGCAATAGGCCAAATTATTAATTACTAATTAACAAGCCTAACATCCTAGAAGTTTCCCCAGCTCTCTTAAAGCACTGTTAAGAGTGATTGATTGAGCATTAAATCAATGAAACTACTGAGTGTAAATCAGAATCAAATATACCATGAGCAAAAGGTATGAAGATTAAAATGAATTTTTTTAAGCAGTAGTAATTCCTAACTAAAATGTATATAACTAATTTCTACGGGTGTGAATCAAGTGTGTAGAAAGGATACAGGGTATAAGCAATTCCTCCACCTATGCATCACGTAGAAACACTTTTTAAAACAGTTCAAACGTATTATTAGAATTAGCAGATTAAACTGCTAAGCTGTATAGTTAAATTTTTAGAATGACACTGAAATAAGCTGCTATTGGGTGCTGCTTGTATTTTAGTAATAAAACAGTAAATAAGTAGGAGCTCCATATTATCTACTGTGTAGGAAGTAGTATGCACATCAGGGGTTATGGGTCCACAATTTTATCTATTGAGAAAAATTATTTTTAGTTGAGGACTATACAATAAAGTTTTAGATAACGATATTAAGAAGAAAGTAAGGATAACAATTTTTGACAGCTTAGAGATTAATGAAGAGGTTGTATCTCTTTGATGCAGAAAATTAATCAACTTTACACAGCAAACTAAAGAAACAGAAGACCTATTAAAATTTTGAAAACTTGTAATGACCTACGAGGACAGAAAAATCTGTTTTTGCTCTGTCTCATAGTTAAATGTAGTGCCTAATTTCACCTTAAACAGGTTTTACTATAATTCTAAAATTTTGAATAATATTTTGTAAGAAAAGACAAAAAGATTACCACATTTTTCAATAAGAATAGAATGACAATACTATAATCTAATTGTAATGATACCCTCAGTGTAAATCTGACTTATATATAGTGAGATTCAAACAAGTTTTGTTTCAAAAGCCTTCTTGGAACTTAGAACAGATCTTTGATGAGGCTTTTTATTTGTGATATCTTTGTGGCTAGATCATTTCTTTCTCATTGAAATCCTCTTCTCACAACCCAGATTCCTTCTTCCACATTGTTTTTCTGTGGGTTTTGGTTGAATGCCTTCTGAATTGTTGCCAAATAATCTGTCCTTGATTTTATAAAATTTAATGAGGTTTAGATAAAGTAGAAACTCGGCCATCTAATGAACACTGGAAAAACAATCTAATCTGGGATTGAGGTGCTTATTTGGTAAAGGCAAGGCTTCTGATTACTACTAATGCAGTATAGACACTACTAATGCAGGGAAAATGTTTGAAAAGTAGGTAACATAATGTTGTAGATGACATATTCATTTTTACTAGACTTTGGAATAATTCTGATATGTCATGTTCATAATTTATTTTCTTTCTTCAGTATCTGAGGGAAGCTGGCTGGTGTCAAAATGATAAAGTGATAGGTATTACAGAACCAAGAAGAGTTGCTGCAACAACACTTGCCACTCGTGTAGCTGAAGAATGTGGAACATTTCTTGGACTAGAAGTTGGTTACAGTATCAGATTTGATGATTGTTTTGATCCTGCAGTTACTAAAATAAAGGTTTGTTTTGTATTTATTTATCCTATACTTTCTTAAATCCTAGTTAATCATTTTATAAATATGTATATTTTTTTTTTCTTTTAATGAAATCAACTTAAGTTTATTCAATCTTCAGATGTGTACATAAATTGTAAATATATCTATAGCAGTTTCAATATGATTTCAATTTAATTTAAAGACACAATTTTATATTATAGTACACTTACCAAGAATATTTTGCTTCCTTATTTCATTATTCCTACTTTGCCTCCCAGATATCATCTTTATGAAGAAATGAAGTTGATTTTAGGCACAACATTGAGACCTTTCTACTGTGAAGAACCCATGTAGTCATGTAAAATATTGTTGATTTAGTTTCTATTTTAATTTTTTGTAGTGAAAAGTATACAAAGAAACTTGTGTGTCAAAATATAAAAATTTGTATTATATGAAAAATAGCAAGACTGACTGATTTGAACGCAAGACCTTCTGTATTTAAGGCCGAGACGCTACCACTTTGCTTCAGAGATCATTTATATTATTAGTTGAGGTTCAACTGTATCTTTCTTATTATAAATTCTTAATGTTATCCAAACCTGTATAAGGGTTTGGTAATTTAATATATTAATATATATTAAATCATGATGGGCTGTTTGAGTTGGGAAATTGAATGGTTGTGACCCTTTATAAGCTAACTTCATACTTTAACTAAGATTTTCTAAAATGTTACTGCCTAGTTTTTTTCATCAGTTGATTTATTATTTTTTTTAAGACAGTATAGAAATACTCTTTATTTTAGTATCATTATTATTTATTTAGTTTTTTATTATTATTATTTTATCATTAATTTTTAATTTTAAGTGTTTGTTTTTTTAATACTAATTTCTTAGGTTATCCTGTTGATTGTTTAACAATTGAAATGCCCATCTAGTGTAGATTTCAATCAAATTTTATTTTGTAAGTAATTTTTGAGTATTGATGTAGAATAAATACATCACCTTGCAGGCTGGAAGTATGCCCCCTAGCCAGAAAATTGGACGTTACATTTTTTTTTTATTTTATAGTAATATTGTTTGATTGCTAATTACTTTTTGTCTTTTGTTCACTGTTATATGTACTTTTTTTATATTTAAATAAATTTCTCCGATTTTTAATAATCTATATCACACTGAAACAGTAATTCTGTTAAGTACATATTTTGAATTTTTAGTACTAGTTATTGCCCATTTATTTATTACCTAGTGTTATTTAAAGGATTTTTTTATTTGATAAGAAAAAATTTAGTCTTTATACCTAAACTTTTTTTTTTATAACATATATTAAACTAAACTTTTTTTTTATAAGCTGAATGAAAATTCACAGCTGAATTTTCATTCAGCTGTGAATGAAAATACATTTGTAAATACAATTACTAAAGATGACTGGAAGCATAGTCACATAAAAATCAAATGACAGCAAAATATTTCTTAATTTTATCTTATCATTTTCCAGTAATCTGAAGGATGCTCAGTTCACATCAATTCATTTTAGAAACATTACTAATTCTTGATTAATATTTAATTCTCTGACATCCTCCTTTTGTTATATTTTATTAATTTTGTTTTATTTTTATAAATTTTCATATTAATTTTGTATCACTATAATTGACTTTTGTATTCCTTTAATCTATTCAGGTGTATGCAGGTAAATAATATGGATAGACTACAAATTTTGTATTACTTCTTCATGAATTACAAAGATAGTCTATTTGCCCTTCTTATATCACATCTTTAATTCTTGAATAATTTTGAAAATAATTATTGTTTCTCATCATTTTAACCTAGTTTTCCTTAATATTTTAAGCGTTGTCAAATGTCTTGTTGAAATCTAAAATTCCTTGTTGGAAACTAATTCTTCCTTCTTGCCATCTAAGATCAGTTTTGAAAGTCAAAATGGCTCTCCTTATTGAGGATGCCTAATAGTCACTGTTTAACCTTTTTTTTGAAACTGTACTACTCTCTTCCTCTTATTCATCTGTAAAACAGAGAGAATATTTTTTTATATATACTGCGTGTTAGACTAAGAATACAGAAGTATTATTTCATTCATTTTTGGGAATCATTGTAATCATAACATATATACAAGTATATATAAATATATTTATTTTATTAGATCAACCAAAGTACAGAATAAATAGAGTAGGATGACTCACCTTATTCCACCATATATGCAACAGCGCTTTCACGTATTTACCCACATCATCAGTTGCATACATATTCATTTATTCATCTCGAATTGCATTACAAAGTTTGTAAAAGATGATAACATATCATGCACTTATTTATTTTATTTAAAATTTAAAACCGTAATCTTTTTATTTTATGAATTTGAACTTTTATTCTGTTAAATTAAAAATTAAAACAAAATTTAAAAATATGAAAAATTAATTAAAATGAACATTTAAAATTGTAAAAATTTTTACATATGTAAAAATATGATGTCAAGGCATAAAATCAAATTAAAATTAAAATGATGCAAATAAATCGTGAAAGCGGTCTTGCATCTATGGTAGAACAAAGTAACTCATCCTTCTTCATTTATTCTGCAGTTTGTTGATATAATAAAATAAAATAAAAATATTTTTATATAGTACAGAAGAGTATGATTCTTAAAAGAATTGATTTAAAAAAAAATTATATATATATATATATAATAATGTGTTAAACAAAGATGGTACACCAATATATAATACGAAAGGTAAAGTCGATAGATGGGTGGAATATATTGAAGAGTTATACGGAGGAAATGAATTAGAAAATGGTGTTATAGAGGAAGAAGAGGAAGTTCAGAGGGATGAAATGGGAGAAACAATACTGAGATCTGAATTTAAGAGAGCATTAAAAGATTTAAATGGCAGAAAGGCTCCTGGAATAGACGGAATACCTGTAGAATTACTGCGCAGTGCAGGTGAGGAAGCGATTGATAGATTATACAAACTGGTGTGTAATATTTATGAAAAAGGGGAATTTCCGTCAGATTTCAAAAAAAGTGTTATAGTTATGATACCAAAGAAAGCAGGGGCAGATAAATGTGAAGAATATAGAACAATTAGTTTAACTAGTCATGCATCAAAAATCTTAACTAGAATTTTATACTGAAGAATTGAGAGGAGAGTGGAAGAAGTGTTAGGAGAAGACCAATTTGGTTTCAGGAAAAGTATAGGGACAAGGGAAGCAATTTTAGGCCTCAGATTAATAGTAGAAGGAAGATTAAAGAAAAACAAACCAACATACTTGGCGTTTATAGACCTAGAAAAGGCTTTCGATAACGTAGATTGGAATAAAATGTTCAGCATTTTAAAAAAATTAGGGTTCAAATACAGAGATAGAAGAACAATTGCTAACATGTACAGGAACCAAACAGCAACAATAACAATTGAAGAACATAAGAAAGAAGCCCTAATAAGAAAGGGAGTCCGACAAGGATGTTCCCTATCTCCGTTACTTTTTAATCTTTACATGGAACTAGCAGTTAATGATGTTAAAGAACAATTTAGATTCGGAGTAACAGTACAAGGTGAAAAGATAAAGATGCTACGATTTGCTGATGATATAGTAATTCTAGGCGAGAGTAAAAAGGATTTAGAAGAAACAATGAACGGCATAGATGAAGTCCTACGCAAGAACTATCGCATGAAAATAAACAAGAACAAAACAAAAGTAATGAAATGTAGTAGAAATAACAAAGATGGACCACTGAATGTGAAAATAGGAGGAGAAAAGATTATGGAGGTAGAAGAATTTTGTTATTTGAGAAGTAAAATTACTAAAGATGGACGAAGCAGGAGCGATATAAAATGCCGAATAGCACAAGCTAAACGAGCCTTCAGTAAGAAATATAATTTGTTTACATCAAAAATTAATTTAAATCTCAGGAAAAGATTTTTGAAAGTGTATGTTTGGAGTGTCGCTTTATATGGAAGTGAAACTTGGACAATCGGAGTATCTGAGAAGAAAAGATTAGAAGCTTTTGAAATGTGGTGCTATAGGAGAATGTTAAAAATCAGATGGGTGGATAAAGTGACAAATGAAGAGGTATTGCGGCAAATAGATAAAGAAAGAAGCATTTGGAAAAATATAGTTAAAAGAAGAGACAGACTTATAGGCCACATACTAAGGCATCCTGGAATAGTCGCTTTAATATTGGAAGGACAGGTAGAAGGGAAAAATTGTGTAGGCAGGCCACGTTTGGAGTATGTAAAACAAATTGTTGGGGATGTAGGATGTAGAGGGTATACTGAAATGAAACGACTAGCACTAGATAGGGAATCTTGGAGAGCTGCATCAAACCAGTCAAATGACTGAAGACAAAAAAAAAAAAAAAATATATAATATTGTTGCCGAATGGCTTCGATGGCACGTGACACTTAATAACTTTGTAGTAGCCCTGAGAAGGGCTGTTGTTGTTGATTAACTTCGACGGCTCATTGTAATTAATAACCTTGTGGTAGCCCTGAAAAAAGCCATTTTTGTCATTAGCTCTGAGAAGAGGTGTTGGGTCCGGAAGCTGGTCTCCAGGGAAGTCGACTTGGCTGTAGTTGAGGAGTTGCAGCTCGTCCATTGAAATCAGCCCGGGCTTCCCCTCAGTGGTAGTTGGTCCTCACTAAAGCATGGCAGTGGTACCCCCCAGAGCCTCGTAGTGTCGGGTCGGCATCAGTTGTCTTTTGCCAGCGCAACTGAGGTGGAGCGATCAATCACAGGGTGATTGAAGCCCTGCAAACTGGAGTAGGAAGGTAGCATCCATGTCCAGTGGCTCCCTCAGCAGGCCAGCCTGCTGCTCCAGCAGGGATGTTGGCATCTGCCAGGAGGTCCCACATTGAGGCGGCCTTCTTCTGTCTTCTTCCATCTTCGTTTTCTTCTTCTTCTTCTTCTTCTTGGTTTTCTCAGGTGGTGGTCAATGATGAATTGAAAATTCACTCTTGTGCACGCTCTTTTATTGGAGCCTGAGAGTTGTGGGGGCTCAGTGCCACAATAGTGGGAGAACTGCATGACGGCATATATATATATATATATATATATATATATATATATATATATATATGTGTATATATGTTAAATTCTATTAATATAAACCACATAGTAGAGAATATTGAGATGTCATATATTAACCTTAATTTTACTTTGAATTTTTTTTTGTAGGATTCTGCATCTTTAGTCATGATTGAAATATTTAATTAAACTGCATATTAAAAATACTAAAATAATGAAAAATGTGTATTAATCTTATCAGTGCTGGTATCTCTTGCAGTTCTAATTATATCTCCAATACTAACAGCTTTTTTGTAAAACGTTTAATTATTTTGTTTTTTCTAATAATTACTTTCTTCTGTTTTAATAAAACAATGATTAAACTTAATAAAGATTCATTATCTTTGTTTTGAAGAGGATACCGATAACTTTCCAAAGATATGAAAAGCATTGTGAAATTCTTTTTAGACCATTATCTTTAAGGGTGATGATAACATGAAAAGTGTTTTTTGCCCAAAAAAAATCTTTAAGGTGGAAAAATAATTAAAATGAAGATTTTTTTCTGTATTTCTCAGATTATTACATAAAACACATTAGGAAAACATGAGTATGCTCTTACGATTCAGATAGATTTTATAATTATACAGATTGTGTCATGAAGAAACAGAAAAAATTTCAGACTTGCTCTACAAGAGAAAGTAAAGAAAAATCTTCCTATAAATATGAGTCTGAAAACACTACGTTTTTGAGTTACGCTTGCAAAAATTTTATCTAGCTTTGTGCTCCAAGGGTAAAATGAGACCATGTTACAATTCTTGGAATTTAGATGAAGCTATTTGACAGTTTTATGTGATTTTTGACCTGAAGAATTTAATAAAATAGATCCTAGTAACTAGTAGCTTTTGAGAAAATTATTCTAAAACACAAAAAATTGCTATCACACCTACAATCTTTTAAGGTTTAGCATACATAAGTTTTTTTAAATTGGCAGTAAATGAGTAAAAGTTTACAAAACAAGTCTATAAAAGTTTTAATTTGGAGAAAATCTAAGTAACGTCAACTGAACATGAAAAAGAGTTAAAAAAATTTGACTTTTACTAAAAACAACAGACCAAAATGTAACAAAAAAAAATACTGTAATGTAATAATACTCAGTAATTCTGAGTTATCAGCAGTATCAGTTAGCAATTGTTTTTCGATGTTGCTTTTGTTGAAATTCAATAGTTTTGGAACAAATTATGCTGCTACTTGTTTCATACACAAAATATCAGTCAGAGTTGTTTTATAAGAGCGAAAAGACATTCTCACCTCTTCAGTAACTTCTCTAATAGTTAGACAGTTATTCACAATCACAAATCCTCCTTTTTTTAATATTTTCATTGGTTGTAAATGTGTTAGGACACCCAACCCTTTTGTCATTTACATGGCATTTATAAAACCGTTTGTGTCATTCATAAACCCTTGATATCAACATTCTCACCAAATGCCTTCTGTAACATCTTCACATCATTTCAATGCTGCAGCTTATTCTATTTTTAATGCAAATCCTTTGTTCATTATTTTCAAACAAAATAAATCACCACTCATAGTAAAATAGGTTCTAATTATTTGACTGCCAAACTTGAATTATGTGTCTAGTATGGGTAAAATATTGATATATATTATAAACGTGCTGTCATTGTGCAGAAAAAAGGCAAACTTAGTCAAAAAGACATAGTATGCTAAATCAAAAAAAATTCTCTTTATTTTTCGATCTTACCTTGTAAATCTTAATTCCTAACGTCTTGACAAAATGAGAAATCTTGTTACACTGAAAAATCATTTCTTGTCTCATTAATGGTAGAACATTTTCTAAGAAGTTACAAACTATCTTTTAAGAAATTTAAATGCACATTTTTTGTTAGACAATCTTCATGTGAATTATTGAAACCCCAATGATTATTTCATAAATTATTTACTCCATCTTTTAAAAAATATTACCTCATTACTAAATACAATAGAACTTATTTTGTGATTGTTATTTTGAAACCAGGGACATAAATTTAAAGACTGCATAAAATCTCCATGTAGTAAATTTTAAACCTCCTGCAAATGGTACAGGTGGAGATTTTCTTTATAAAGTATTTGCCATACTGCATTGTACAATAAACCAGAACCTTTTGAAATTAGTTCAATACTGAACACAGATTACTTTGAACTTGTCAAATTAATTATCCTCTTCATTTATTATCGCTTCTCGGCCTCTAGCCCCGTACTACAAACTTGCATTGCATTGCAACTGCGTTGCTTTTTCAGCAAGAGCAGTGTTCTACGTTTTCGTCATCAGGGCTGAACAAAGATCGGTGACGGTTAGTCAACCTACGTTGCTGCAGAGTAGAGTGTTACACAAAACAGCGGCGTAGTGTGTTGCAGTAGTGCCACCGTCGGCTAAATAAGGACGTTTCCTTGTGTGCCGGTGTCCCTATTTCATAGTTCACGAGCCCAAGGAAATTTCAAGTCCTCTGGCAGGTTCGGGAAGCGATTTTGCTCTGACCTCGCCGGTGGTCCTATATTAGGAGCGTTTTAGCTTTTGACTGTCCGAGCGGAGTTGTGTAAGAACAGACAGCCTTGCTCGGACTACAATTGCGGACGCTCACCTGGTTTTGTGTCAGGTGGTAGATACTTACAAGCTGTAAAAGTAGTGCCTGGCGTTGCAGCTGGTGTAGTTCCTCTTTTAGTGGCATGGAGTGACAATCCGGAGGGGATAGCCTGGACGACTTAATGGCCGTTGACCCCTTCGCACCGCGAAGGTCGATCGGTAGATCGCCTCGGCGGCGATCTACCGATCGAGGACTAAGGATCCCGTAGTGTGCGCGGGGGAGGTACCCTTACCTCCTCGTGATCAGGTGGCATTGCACACAAAACCTGCGGTAGCCTCTGCTTCGAGTTGTGCAGGGAAGCCGGTAGCTGGAACTGCATGAGGGGAGCACAGTGGCGAGGGGCGAACCAAGTCGGAAGGGCGTCCTCTCACGAAGTCGAGGGTGGCTGATGACAGCGGTGTGGGGTGTCCGGGGAGAAGCCTGTAAAGGTGAATTCCGGGTCCAACAGTTTAGGGCGGATCGAAGAGATGTGGGCCGTATGGTCCAAAATCTCCTCAAAGAAGCAGTCGCGTATTTCGGTCGATTTTCGGCAACTTGTTGACTCGTACCTGTCTGAATGTAGCTCGATGGTTGCTGAGCTGGCGTTAAAATGTGAGGGTCTCCAGGACGCTAACTGTGCCTTAGATTCAGTGGTTGATTGGCTGTCGGGCAAGGTGGACCAGGTGGTGGAAGGAGTCAGGGACTTCAAACCGGCAACGGGGATGGTCCTTGGTGAGATCCACACTTCTTTGAAAGGATGGAGGAGAAGGTAAAAAACCTGTCTTCTTCGCTGCGGTAACAGCCGCACCTGGGCCTAAGCGAGTTAGTTCCCTGTCGCCAGGCCGGGCTCCGGCTAACAAAATTAAGCGGGCCAGTAACGCCTGGTCCGGGGGCTTCATCTGCGGTGTCCCTGAAAAGCTGACCCTGAAAAGGTCCTGGACCTGCGGAGAGAAATGTTCCAGATCTCACGGGTCACAAAAACAAAGGACCATGGGGTGGTCCTGGAGGTCGTAAACGAGCAGCAGGCGAAGCGGCTGCTGAAAGCCGACGTTCTGAAAAAGAATGGGCTGAAGGCTCAGTTGCTGGCCGAGCAGAGGCCACAAATATTGGCGTAGGATTTGCCAAGGGCAACGAAGGCACAGGAGTCCGAAATCCTCAAGGCGATACACAGCCAAAATCCAGCATTGGGTATGGCTGCCGAGGACTTCCTCAAGGAAACCAGGGTAGTCCGGCAGTTGGGGCGGAAAGAAGTCTCAAAGAGCCATTGGGTAATTGAGACCTTGCCTAAGATCCGGCTGGTTTGGTGGGCGGCTGTTCGTTGGGTGGAGCTCGTGCAGTGCCGTCGATCATACAGAAGTACCCCGGTGCTTCAAATGCCAAGGCTTTGGTCACACCTACCTCCGCTGTAGAGCACAGTCGGAGATGTGTGGTCATTGCGTCCTTGCTGGGTACGGATAGTTAACTGCCCTAATAAGACCGCGCCTGCAAAGTGCGCTCCTTGTGCCTTGGTGAAAGGCTTTGATGCAGGACACCGGGTCAGAGGCAAACAATGCAGGTCGCACGACATAGCCGGGCGAAGATCGTACATAATAAGGCTTATGGCGACGCCTGAATTGGTGGAAGCTTTCGAGGACGGTCGTCACCATATCGAACGCTTGCGCCTGGGACAGTTAAACCTGCATCGTTCCCGGGCGGCCACCAATGAAGCCATGAGAATTCTTGAGAAGTACGATCTTGAGGTCCTCTTGGTCAAGGAGCCGTACACGGTCGGGGATAGGGTGGTCGGCTTCCACGGGGTTGATGTTATTCATTCTCGTAGGGAACGGTCGCTCTCTGCGATCGTGGTCGGCTCGGTCTCGTTGGGTGTCTTCTGGATGCCTCAGTTTTCTGATGAGCAGTTCACCTTCGAGCAAGACACGAGGGGTACGCTCGATATTGTACTGGTGTCGGAATACTTCCAGCTTGGATGGAGTATCGATGACTTGGCGAAGTTGGGGCGGATTCTGGACGGTCTCCCGGGCATCAGAGTGCTGGTTGCTCTGGGCGCTAACGCCAAGTCTTCCGCCTGGGGTTCACCACTCACTGACTTTAGAGGCGCTGGTCTCGCATAGTTCATTGAAGCCAGGAATCTCTGTTTGCTGAACGAGGCAGAACAACCGTCGACTTTCTCTTCCGAACTGGGGGAAAGTTACATCGACGTCACCTTGGTGACGGGCGATCTGCTTAGGTGTACAAGTAATTGGACTGTCTGGACCGAGGCCAGTGTGAGTGATCATAGGCTTATAACCTATGAGCTCGCTTACGATGGCGGTCCAAGAGCTCCAGATTCGGGTCGCTATAACCTAAGGGGCCTGGATCAGCACAGGCTGCGGCGCGAGTGTGCGGCTGCCTTGCAGGGGTTGGAATGGCGCATGGAGCACAGGGAGGAGGTGGAATTGATGGTTGAAAAATTCGGCTGGTCCATCAAGACTGGCTGTGATAGGGTCCTACGGCAGCCTCGGCCTATGGACGGACCCTTAAGTAGTGGCCAGTCCGTTGATCGGAGAGTGCCTGAAGCCGTCATGACCGCTGCTTCCGGGGAGCAGTCTGTTAAACGCAGGCGGAAACCCGGGAAAAAATGGTGGTCCTTTGACCTTAGCCCCCTAACGGGGATTATCGTTGATGACTTGCGCATTGATGGTCTGCGGATCTACTGGCGCGCCTGTAATTAGTACGTTCATGTCATCAAGGAAGCCAAACTCAAGTTTTGGCAAGACTTCATGCGCCAGTTGCAGTGCAGCCCCTGACAGCTCGCGAAGTCATGTTACCGGCTAAAGCCATTGCACGTGCTGTCCAGTGTTCGATGCGGGTTTGGTGGCGATCGCATCATTTGTGGCGACTTACGATACTAACTTTAACATCTGTGGCGATTTACCAGGCGTTCCAGATACTCCGGAGGGTGAAGCAGAAGTTGGCGTTAGGGCGGGTTAGACACCATTCCCTGGCGTACGGGCTGTGGAATCCGTAGATATAGACCGAGTGGCTTCTCGAATGGCACTGAGAAAGGCACCGGGGATTGACCAACTTGACCCGGATATTTTTTATCATAAGAGAGACGCTTGGCAGGCTGTTCTCGGGGTGCTAAGCTGGGGTTGCTTTCTGACTTGTTGGAGGGTGGCTGTGGTGAGGGTGCTATTAAAATTAGGAAAGGATCCGAGTGAGGTCAGCAGTTATCGACCCATTAACCTCTTGTCAATAATCGGCAAATTGCTTGAAAGGCTGGTTGTGGAACGGCTGTGGGAAAGCAACAATATGAACTCACATCTAAATCGAGGCCAGTATGGCTTCATGAAAGGGGTTGGCACCGAAGATTGCATCTTAAATGCTCTTGCCGAAGTTGAAGGCATCGACTGTAAATATGTTTTAGCAATTTTTATTGATATAATGGCAGCATTTCCTTCCTTGTGTTGGAGTTCTGCCCTCTTTGAGTTGGAACATCGCAGTGTTCCCGTAGCCCTGCAGGCCGTAGTGCGTGCTATTTGTCTAACCGTACGGCTTTGTTTAGAGATGCGCACTTGGCTATGGAAAAGTCCACCACCAGGAAAAGCTCGCAGGGTTCCGTTCTCGGTCCTCTGCTGTAGAACCTGGTATTTGACGGATTTTTGAGACTATTCCCAGAAGGGGTCACGGTCCAGTCTTTCACCGATGACTGTCTGCTGTTAGTTCGTGGTAATTCACGACTGCAGCTAGAAGACCGGGCGCAGGCAGCTTTGTCGACCGCGGAGGCCTGGATAGACATGCAAAATTTAAAGATATCTGTGCCCAAGATGAAGTTTAAGCTTCTCAAGGGTGCAAACAAATTATCGTACAGTAGTAACCCCCACCTTAAGTATAAAGGGTGTGTGATTCAGCCAAGTTAGAGTTCATAAGTACCTAGCTGTTTTGTTTGATGAGAAGTTGCTGTTTAGCAACCACATTAGGCAAGTAGCAGTGCATGCCATCTTTGTGATGCACAAGCTTAGGAGGATTGCTCGGAAGGATTACTGGCTGTCGAGCCGTCATTTGTACATGTTGTACCAAGGTGTCTTCGAAAGTATGGCCTCTTATGCTGCGTCTATTTGGGCGCATAGGTTAGACAGAAATAGAGCACTTATTCAGAATTTAAGGAGTGCCCAATGCATTAATAGTGTTGGGTAAAGTTAACAAAAAACACACAGCTAGTATTTGCCAAAAGAAATTGGACTTTATTGAAAGTGAAACAAATGAACTTATGTTATAATTATAACCTTAAAACATAAAAGGAAATTATGAAATTAACATAACTTAATGATACTTAACATATCAGCTGAATCAACATATGAACAATGATGTTAAATGCAAAAATACATGAATAAACATTTTTTAAATACACAATGTAACAAAGCCTGAAAATAAGAGAACATAAAACACCTTAATTTCAAATTAGATACTTAAAACATAACATCAATAGAAAGCGGAACTGGAAAACAGTTGCACTACTAACATATACTGTACTATGAAAATTAGCAATGAACAGATTTCATTACCTTAGAAAACATTAATTACAATAATTTCAGTATAGAAGGCGTTAATTACAATATAATCACATTAAAATAAGTAATAATATAAATGGAGTTTATTTTGATAGATAAGCATTCTTGAAAATACAAAAATCACAAAGTCCTAAAACATACCTGCACATCAGGAGTAATTTGCTTTAGGTTAATTTACGAGAAGTATTATGAATACAGTGCATAAGTAGCAAAGAATTAATCTCGGCAATCAACAAGTTACACAAATAAATAAGAACTCAGGCCACCCTGGAACTTAGAGGTCAAGGGGAAAATTGCCCACTCATAAGTGGCAAGTCAGTGTGGCATGAGCCGCATCGTAGGACCATGTGGGTGTTGCTTGATGCTGTTGCTTTGTTCAACCAGCATCAGTAGTTTATTTAAGGGAAATACTCCTACCTCACTGCTGTGGGAAGCTACCCGAGAGTTATGGCTGGCAATCAGCCAATTAAAGCTCCAAGTGCTTTAATATTGGTGCACAGGTACTTGCTGGCATTCAGTGACCTAGGCGTGGCAGCGAATTGCTGTCTTGACATGATGAATTTAATTTATTGAATGTCATACATATTTTCATAGTTGATGGGGTGTGTCTACCCATTTTAGAATATATGACAAGTGAGCAGTGGGACACAAATTAAGTGGTGTGTGGCTCCATGCTTAGTTCGCTCACGCAATTAGGGTAGCTCTAGGAGCTAGTTAGGACACTGGTCGCTAAACTGATTCGAAGCTCAGTAGCCATTTGTGGCCCAGACATTCGGTCTTATGTTTTAGGGCAGCCGAATGGGGTGGTGGCAGGAAAAATGTTATGCAAATCAATGCTCTTCATTGACATGTAGTTGCTCTTGGCATTCAACAGAATATGAACTTGATGGTAAAGAACCAGTTATGTGTTAATGCTGAAATATTAAAGCAAAGGCTTGGAATCTTTCTATTGGGGAATCTTTTATGACAATAACCAGATAGCATATTTCCATTACAGTACCAGCTAATAAAACTAGCATCTATATATCTTTGGTTTGAAAATGTTTATATAGTGATTCACAATCAATATAATTTTCTTCAAGTTTGAAACCAAACAAAACTGTTCAACTGCATAATTTTAATTGTTGATCAGCTGTTAATGCAGCCAACTTATAAAAAAAGATTTCTCATTTTATTTTTTCAAATCCATTTCTAAATAATGAATTTTTGTTTCTTAATTTTTTTTAAACATATATGAAATTTAAATAATGCTATTTAATTTTCCTTTTTTTATTTATTTTTAATTACTGATTTTATTTCTAAATAATTTCCATTGTTGAAATAATTCTTGTTCTGTTTTTAAATTCTTATTCATGTTCAGTTGATATTACATAGATTTTCTCAGAATAACCCTTTATAAATTCTGATGAAAAATGTTATTTATAATTTTTTGTATTAGTATATTATTTTTTTATTATCAAATTTTGTATGTCAAATCTAAAAGTTTTGTATTGCAATATCAATTTTTCTGTTTTACAATAGTTTTCTCAGAAGTATTACTGTACAGTTTGAGGTCCTGTTTTATTAATTTTTTTCAGGTCATATACCATACAACCATCAAATTTACTATTCCGTAATTTAAGTTGGAAGAATTTCAGTATGGTCTTTTTAATCCTAGGAACAGAAATATTTTTACAAGCTATAACTCAAAAATGAAGTGTTTACAGACCCATTTTTATAAGAACTTTATTTATTTTCACTTGTAGAACATGTTCTGAAATTCTTTCTGTTTCTTTATGAGACACTCTGTCTAGGACATATAGATAAATTATGGAATTTTTCACTCATTAGAATTTGATATTTGGGTGCTCATGTGTGATCTGATAAGAAAATTTAAATGAACATGTTTACTAACCCTTCTGTTATAAACTTTTTTTTTAGAATTATGCTATAAGTATTTTTATGTAGTATAAATGTTTTATTCTTTCTTTTCATTTGTCTCAGAATTCAGTATCTTGTATAAAAGAATAGTATTATATTGTACTACTGCATATATATTGTTTCTACTTGCATATTTATTCATTGTTTTAAGAATTGATTCTATTTTTCTGCTGTTTCATTTTCAGTACATGACAGAAGGTATGTTAATGCGTGAAATGATGGCTGACCCACTTCTTAGAAGTTATTCTGTCATTATTCTTGATGAAGTTCATGAAAGGACACTCTTTACTGATATTTTGATGGGTTTGCTCAAAAAGATACTTCGGGTGATTATTTTAAAACTGCTCTTTATAAATTTCTGTATATAATGTATCATTTAAATTGAGTCATTTTTTTTTTTATAAATTTAAATTCATTGTCTGCACCACGATAATTGCTGCACCACAAAAATTTTGTAATATTGTATCAATGTACATTTATTTATTTAAAGTACATATTTTACAGATTTTTTTTGAAAGTAGACCTGGAAATTGCATGTACCATAAAAAATGTGAAATTCAGTTTCCTTGCATTTTTCTGAAAAATTGCATAAATTATGCATTTTGGTATTTAAATGAGTAATACAAAACAGAATAGGCTGATATTTGTTTGATAAGTGTTGCTAGAATACATGAAGAAACCTTTTTTTGCTTAGTTTTCAACCTGTTGGCCAATTTGTATTTTTTGGAATATAAATTCATATCTCAAGAAATGGATTCAAATACTTTAATAAAATTCAGATTGCAGTTTTAAACTGGCATTTTTAATAAATAAAAAAAGAGTCCCACTCATGCTACTGTGTCTGTATGAGTTCAGTCTTGCCATTGGTCCCTGTAGCAAACTACAAATCCCATCAATGTAACACCATTGATGTTCACTGACAAGGCAGATTTTAACATAGGTGGTATAAGTAATTTCTATGACTAACATCAGTAGACAGATGAGAACCCTCATAGCTCACTAAAAATAGACATACTGTTAGTTTAAATTTAATGTGTGGAGTGGCATTGTAGGTGACTCGTCTCATAGATCCTTGTGTTCTACCAGCTAAACTTAATAATGATGATGTATATAGAGATTTCCTGTTAAAACTTCTTTCATATTTCTTAGAAAATGTAACTCTCAACGCTAGAGAATGGTTCACCTAAGATAAATCATATGTATGTCGCTTATATTGAGAGACATCATATATAGTGAAAAATTATTAGGGAGAGGAAGACTTAAATAGCATGGTCAGCACATTCTCCTCATTTCAACCCCATCTATGTTTGTTTTGGGGTCACTTGTAAACAGTAAATTCAAGACTTGATAGTGGTAAGATTTTCTGTCATCCTATTTTTACATCTGTAAAATGTATTTGAAATCAACCAAGGTATGCTTACTTTTCCACGAATGGCACCATGGGTGGGCACTTTCAGCACCTATTGTAAATTTACATTTAACGTACTTTAGTTTTCTCTGAGAAAATTAAGTTCAGAAGATGTAGTTACAGAAATGTTTGTGATTTAAAATTTAATTTGGCCACCATTTTGCCTTTAAAAAATGTTCTTATTTTTTTTCATTAAAAGTATTGATTTAAATAGGTGATCTGAATTTTTTTTAAATTGCTCCATTCATTCTTAAGATATGAATTTATATTCTAAAAACATAAAATGGCTACAATAAACAATAACTAAACATTTCTGAACATATATAATTATAGGAACATTTTATTTAAATGGATGGAATTTTTTATAAGCATTAGAGCAGTGTTTCTCCACCTGTGGTGCGCACCCCCCTAAAGGGCCGTGATAACACTAAATAGGGGGTGCAAGCATATCGAAAAGAAAATATTATTTTAAAAATTTATTATTTATTGAAAGGAATGCAAAACAGAATATATTCTGACATGATAAATAATAAAATACCCGTTTATACTGATATAATGCATTTATAAACAGGATTGTATCAGTACTCCACAATGTCACAATGTATAATAATTAACTTATCAATACTATATTAAAAGAAGTTTAGTAATTATTAGTTACTCCCTTGGGCCTGTCTTGCAGAGCAAAGTTTTTCAAAAGAAGGTTTAATATTAGAAATAGACACAGTTCTTTTTCTGTATTTAGCTGAGATCTATATTTTGTCTTCAAAGTAGCTACTACAGAAAATCCAGTTTTGCATAGATAAGATGTTGAAAGCAGTAATAGTATACAAAATGCTCTTGTTTTCAGTGCAGAAAACTCATCACCCACTCCTGCTCAAAATTCAAGGAGTGATTTATTACTAAATCGTCTTGATTTCACCACTTGCCATGTAGTCTGTGAAAATTTCTTCTTCGGCAGTTGAGAGCTCTTTGGGAGTATTTTGAAATGGATCCCTAACCCACTTGTAACTTGCTACCAAGCTGTCATCAACAAGAAAATACTTTTTAAAATCCTTTGCCAGCATGGCTAAATGATTTTCAATGGTTACAAAAAATAACTTTCACATGTTGTTCTTTAGCCTTGTAAGTTTTAACACATTCAACATTTGCACACATTTCTAGGTTTTTTCCTTTAAATTTCTGGTCTGCAATTCCAATTTTCTACAAAAAGCATTAACTTTATTGCTCGTATCCAACATATGTGTATTTGCTGCTTGGAGTTGAAGATATTTAATTTCTTGATTATTTCAACCAAGTAGCTCAATTCCATCACAAATAAACCATCTCGAAACTTCTCGGCTTCTGGTCAGTTTTCCTCTTCTAGAAAAATGGCGATTTCTCTTAATTCATAAACACTTTGCAAACATTCTCTGAGTGATAACCATTTTGCCTCGCAATAAAATAGTAACGCTGAATGCACTGCACCCATGTCTTTAAAAGTACAGAAAAATTCTTGATTTTTGGGGTATCATTTTTATATAATTTACTACACTTACAACTGTCGTTAGCATAATATTCAGACCAGGACTCATTTTTTTGGAAGTCAGAGCTTCTCTGAGGATCATGCAATATGTCCAAAACACATGAGGTTTCTGTTTCGCAAGTCCTTGTATAATTTGGAATCTTCCAAACCTTGAATGAACGCCATCGGTGCATATTCCAATGCAATTTTTCCACTATGTTTGCCTTGTTAATAAAATCATATTGTTAATAAAAGTAGTTCATCTGCTGCTGACATACCATTACAAAATCAAACACAGGCAATGAAATGAGCATCTTTATTACTGTCTGTTGCCTCATCAAGCTGAATTGAAAACAATTTGTCATACAACTTCCTGAAAAGCTGATCCTGTACATCTTCAGCTATATCACCAATTCGACCGGCAACAGTATTATTTGATAGAGATATACACTGCAATTGTTTGGCAAAATTATCTCCAAACATAGTTTCTACAATCTCAGTTGCAGCTGGCAAAATAAGTTCTTCATTAATTTTGTGAGGCTTTTTACATCTGGTTATTTTATATGAAATTTTGTATGAGGCAAGTAAAGTTTTTTCTTTCATAAACCAAGTTTTTTTTTAAAAAAATGATATTTGCCTTTCATATTATTTTACTTTTAATTTGAAGAGTTCTTTGGGTTTGTTAAAGTAGTCACTATGAAGCATTTCCAAACATTATTTAACTTTATTAGGTTTCAAGCTGTCTGCTGACAAAGCTTTTGAGGAAATGATACACAGAGCCTTTCTTCTTCATTTACTTCAGTACTGAATTTAAGTATTCTTGAGATTTTCTTGATTTAATTTTCAGAACCACTCACCTGTGCACTTGATGCTTCACTATTGTCTAATGCTTGCATTTACCCACTTAAAAATTTATCCACAATTCTCTATAAATCTACTGTCAAGAATATTTAATACCATGAATTGCAGTTAAGAAGTAAATTACAACATACACATTCACAAGAGACTTGATAGAAATAGAGGGATCGACTCGACTGAGCCTGACTGGAATTGAATAAGATGCAGCATTTATACATGTTTTTGCAGATGTTCCAGAATGTTCAAGACAAATCAGAACTTCTTGTGAAGCCATGAGAATGTTCGATATGTAAGACAGAGATGTTGATTCTGGTTTTGTCTATGCAGCAGATCAGTGTTGCCAAATATCAATAAATCTACTTTTTCTTGATAATTTGTAAGGTTTATAATTAAGGTCATAGTGTAGCTTTAGCGTCAAAGTACTCAAAATACATACATTGTATACAATACAATATTATTACATTGTTATTGTATGAGAAAGGGGTGCAATGAAAATTATGATTTAAAATTGGTTTCCAAATACTGAAAGTGTAAAAAACGCTGCCTTAGACTGTTGAAACCATTCAAACTCATGAATGTTTCTTTCAGTAATCTAAATATATTAATTTATTATTAAAAAAAAATCTTTTAAAATGGTTGTTGACACTATATTTATTTTTGTACAGCATAATATGCCTATATTGAAATCCCCTCAATGAATAAAATCTAACTTTGAGAAGTGGTGATTTATATAATTTAATCATTTTTTTATAAATTGTGATGATCATACACACATATACATTTATATATTATATATATATATATATATATATATATATATATATATATATATATATGTATAGGTTTACCCTGGTTTTTTAGTGCTGTTCGGGGTTGCAAAAACTGTTCAAAACAGTTTTGAGAACTGTTTGACTGGCGAGGATTTTTTTAATTTTAGTCCTCTATGTTCAGCATTGTATTGTTAAACATTCTCTTACAGCCATGCATCTCTCAGCCAACCTTGGATTAAGTGCTGACGTCGATTTTGACAGAGACATGGCTACCAGTCTCGCCACAACTTTTTACTTAGTCATTTGGCAACACAACAGGTGCAATGTGTTTATGTTGTTTTTGTGTGTGAAGTAACTCGTTTGCACATTTTTTATCATTTTATCTCTATTGATTTTTGTCTCATCGTTCAGCAATGGGCAAAAGAAAAGTGTGTTTATGTTAACCTGCAACAGGAATACAATTTTTTGAAATTGTGTAATGACTGTAACAATGAACGTGTTTGTTGCACACTATGTACTGGAGAATTTTCTGTTGCACACAAAGGAAAGAGTGATATTGAAGACCACGTGAAAACAGCTAAACATAGGAATGCTATTAATGCTACTACTTCAGCAAACATAAGAGATTTCTTTAAAGCCAAAGATGGGAATAACAATAACAGTGATCTGGAATGCTGCTAAAGAAGCTGCATTTTCAAACCATACTGCTAGACACGAACTGAGTTTCAAAACATCAGACTGCACATCTAAACTGGTTAAAAAGTTAAACGCCCAAATTTTCATCTGCTAGAACCAAAACCAAGGCAATTATTGTTAACATTATTTCGCCATTTATATTTGATAATAATGTGTTGTGTTCTTTGGAAAACATTAATTATGTAACAGTAACGATGGATAGCTCAAACAGAAGTGAAGTAAAACTTGTTCCGATTGTTGTAAGATATTTCAGTCTGGAGGAGGGAATTCAAGTTAAACTTTTAAATTTTGATGAAATATCAGGTGAAATGCTCAAATTTTGACTCTGTATCTTTTGTAGTTTGTTAAAAAATTCAAACTTGAAGAATAGTTGGTTTATTATTCTGCTGATAACACTAACAGTAATTTTGGTGGTGTGAAGAGAAAAGGGAATGAAAATGTGTTCAGAAAAGTTCAAAGTGATTTAGATAGACCTATTTTAGGTATTGGTTGTTCAGCCCACATTGTACGCAATTCAGTACAAACAGCATGTGATTCCCTACCCCTGGACATAGGAGTTATTGTTATAAAAATGTATAAATATTTTCACATACATACAGTCCCTACCCCTGGACATAGGAGTTATTGTTATAAATATTTTAAAAGTAACAGAAACTTAAAGAGTTCTGTGTATTTGTGAAACAGATTACAAAAACGTATTATCTCATAGCAGCACAAGGTTCCTTAGTTTGTTACCTGCAATGGAAAGAATTCTTTCAATTTTTGATAGCCTAAAATCATACTTCTTATCTTGTGACAAACGCCCAAAATCATTATTTGATTTTTTTTTAAATCTAGATAGTGAACTGTTTTTGAAATTTTTATATAGTACTCTATAGTTATTTAAAAATGTAGTTCTGAAATTGGAAGCTAATTCTATCATAGCAACATTTTTATGAAGAGCTTCAAATCTGCCAAATTTCACCTTCAGGTTTATATAAAAATACTCTTCTTTGTAAGCAATACTTGTGTGTGTGGGTGTGGGTATGTGTGTGTGTGTGTGTGAAATTACTTTTTTCCTGGAATAATTGTAATATTATCAGTCATATTTTAAACGTGTTTTATAAAACAAGTTTGTTGAATTTATTTATGTTTGCAAGAAAAGAAAAGATTTGCGTCTTGCTATAACATCTGCGACTGTTGATGCAGAAGGTTTAAAAGATTTTTTTAACCATGGAACAAAGAAGGATAAAAGCAAAGATACTTCTGTTATAATGAGTATTGAAGGAAGAGTGTATCCTGTTGAAATTTTTTATTCAAAAGGTTTGTTTTATTTAAATAGTGGATAATATTCTGTGCTATTAGGACATCACATTTACTTTTTTATTAAATATTAAGTTATTATTTTCTAAATACTAGGATAACTCAGGACGTAAGAGAGTCAATTGACCAAGGCTGTACTAAAATTTTAATGTTTAGGTTTTACTCATTTCTTTCTTCCAGTCACACCATTTGTAGTTGGTATCCAAATAACAACACATTTATATCAGGCAGACATACAGTGTATTAGAGTTAAGTGTGCATTGTTCCTTTTTTGATTGAGGAACGCAATTACCTACAGATGCCAGCTAAACACATCTCTGTACATTTAGCTGGTAAGTAGACCCTAAAATATGAGACTGTATTACAGGTTCTGATTTGTATTAAAAGGTTGTATTTAATATTTTTGAATCTTAATTTACATAGTTTAATTAGTTGTTACATTATTTGTGAAATTAAACACATTTCCTGATAAAGTGAAATTGTCTGTAATTTTTACGGTTTAGGTTATGTAAAAGAAATAATGAATTATAGACCAGTACCAAAATTACCAATTCTAGCCAATTTGTGGCCAAGATTATTGAATGTAGCTTTTTTTAGTTTTAAGCCTACTTTTTTTGTAGTTAGTACAGATTCATTGATTGCAAATCTACTACCACAAATTTAATTATTTTTTTTTTATTAAATTTGGACAAGAATATTAAATTGATGTATATTTATCATGGTAAAGATTATATAATGAGAATGTAAATGTTAAAATCAGTATCAACATTAATATTTTTAAAGATCATTGAAATAGTCTGTACTACAGCACTGATCTGTGTTCTTACATGTTGTTTTCATTGTTTTATCTTTATCATTTTTAGTTTCAGTTCTGTAGACTAATATTTATCTTAATTCTATTTATCTAAGAAATAATTTAATATAAACTTTTTGCCATGCGCCATCTGCTGATTATTTTTTTGTTTTGCACAAACGTTTTTTTTTTTATTTTGCAGATATTTTAATTTTACATCTTATATCATACTTACTAAAGTATAATTATTATATGAAAACATTTGATCAGTATTTATGTTGTTATGCTTTAAAATTACTATTATTATTGGATGTCACAAATAATAGGTGTTTAAATATATACACAAGAATTTTTGGTTTTACTTCAGTGTTACTAAACTTTGAAGCAAGGAAATTGTAAATACAAAAAACCCAAACTCTGATATTTCTATAATCGGATGCAAAAAAAAATTGGTTTCAGTTTTTTAGAAAATACTGAATAGTATTCTGTATAAGATGAAAAAGTAACATTTTCTATACTTTTTCATAAATAATTTTATTTGTAAAATGTACAATCAGACCATAAAGAAATAAAAATAATTTCAGGATATATTCTACTGGTGAAAATTTATAAAACAGTTCATAAAAGCACAGGTACATTAATAATTTGTTCCCAGGTTATGACTAGCAAAAAATGTTGCTTTTCTCTAACAGTAAACGACTACTGAGATTCTTGAACAAAGATAATAGGGAAAATTCAATGGTTTTATATGTACTTGTAATTGATATTTTGAAATGTATCCTAGAATTTTGAAATGTATTAGAATCTCTAATATTTTATAAGAAGATTGTTATAACGCCCAAAAGATGAATAAAAAAAAAACCATTGTTTCTATTTTGGCATAATTTTACGGTGCTAAACTGTCAAAAAACAAAATTTCATTAACAAATATGTAAAGAATTTAATTCAGAAAATTGATTTGTAAAGTCATCTGAAAACAATAATTTAAGAAATTTGACTTTCATTTTAAAAAAAAATAAGGCTACAACATGGCAGAAACCAAACCAGAAATTGTTTTGATATTGTAAAAATAAATTATAATTTAAAATCCAACATTTTAATTGAGTTTTTAGCAACTAATAAGAATTATTTAACAAGATTTTGTGGTTTTTTTCACATAATTATCCTGCATATTAGGCACTTATCCTATAAATTTTTGTATACCCTTGTCATACTTACCCACTCCCAATTCACTGAAAATTGTAGTGATTGTTTCCTTCAGACCCTTATCATTTGCAAAATGTACCATTTTTAAAAGTGGAAGTACATGCCAATTCCAGGTTGTTGGCTGAAAGATCAAATTTTCATTCAAAATGACAGCATTCCACTCTTATACTATGAAAACAAGCACATACGGAACTCACCTTGCACTAATGTTTGCATGTTCAACTGTTTGATGCTGATCCTGCCTGTTGAATCATTTGCGATATCTTATATGATATAATAAATCAATCATTGACAGGCCAGATATTCAGTTGTTAATTTTAAAGTGCATTTTTCCATTAAAATTTTTTCATAATTGTCATACTTTTGATTTACTACCCATAAAATCACCACAAATTTCTTTATCTTCTATGCATCTCACTCACCCAAGCAGCTTTTGTGTTAAAAAGTAGAATAACAGATTCATTATATGAAATACATATTCTCTGTATTAACAATTCCTAGAATGTTACATTAATTCCTAATATTGCCACTACTAATATGGTAAGTTTTATTATTGTTATTGCACAGATCAATGAAGTATGCAGTAGTAATGCATAAATTGGTTCTACTTTATGTATTTTAATTAACTTTATGTACATTGGTTCTATTTTATCCTAAGTTAGTTAATTACTTGCTGGTAATTATTTATTTATTTAGTTCTTTAACAACTTTATTTTCAGAACCAGTACCTGATTATGTCAAAGGTGTTGTTGACACTGCTCTTAAAATACACGAAAAAGAAGCAAGTGGAGATATTTTAGCTTTTTTAACAGGTCAAGAAGAAGTTGATAGAGCTGTTTCATTGCTAAAAGATCATATTGAATCAAGTAAAAGGAATGATGGCTGTAAGTATCTATTACCTTAATTTAGAATCATGAAGTTGGGAATATAAATAAAGAGCTAAGCTAAATAGTTATTGAAATAAATTTAAAAACAAGATTATTTTCAAAAACTAAAATTTTACTTAAAATTCAAAAACTAGATAAGAAATCTTAGAATTAAAAATTATCATCATCTGTAGACACTAAGAAAAAATTATTTTAAAAAAATAAATGAAAAAAAGAGTAATAAAAAAAGTATGAATTGAAAATTAGATGTACTTCGAAAGTATTAAACAAGTAGTTTTAACTTGTTTTAAAAGAAGATAAAAAAATTTAGATTTTACATAAATCTAGATTTTCCAGACATAGGTACATATTTTACAATGTAATTGTTCACTTGGAATCTTCTTCTCTTGAGCATAAACTTTTCATAGATTTATTCTTTCTTTATAAGAATTTACATAAACCCTTAAATCAGCTCAATAATATTACATCCAAACTTTTTTAAAATAACAAGATGTTATTTTTAAGAAGTCTAGTTATTTTTAAGAAGAAGAATTATTTCTGTATTTAAGAAGAGGATCAGAAAATTGACTAACAATTAATCATAAGCTCATTGTTTTGCTCCCATTATCTAAATTTTTTTGAGAAAAATTGTTGTAATAAGCTGGATGGATAATTAACAAAAAAAAAATTATCTCGTCAGTTTATTTTCCAAAAGAACTAATCAGCAATAGGGATTGTTAACCTATATATTTATAGTGTTTTTGATTAGGCAGTAAAATGAAGACAGTAAGGTAATTTTTTTTACTTGAATAATACCTTTGATTTATTGATCATTCCTTCTTTCTAGGAAAGTTAATTCCTATATTTTATCAGTTCTACATTCTTTAAATAACAGATTTAAATAGTTTTAATATTATGTTCACTTCTGTCAAGAGTATTTATCATTCTTCTGTTAAGTTACAGTCTGCATCTATTTTAGTTTTTATAAATAACTTATTTCTGATAATGAAAATATATTCAAGTACAAGTATAGGTAGCAAGTACCTATACTTGCTTTCTGGTCTCTGTTGAGGATGATGTAATCTTAAACAATAAATGAGCTGATTCTGTAGATTTAAAATATTAATTTCCTTCAGTGGAATATCAATTTTTAGGACATTAATTAAGGGGCAGAAGTAGTGATTTCTTATGGGTTTCGACCTGAAAAATGTAATAAGATAGGTCCCAGAACCATGTCTGCAGTAGTTTTTGATAAATTTAGGGTGAAAACTGTAAATTGGATTTAAAAAACCCTGATTTTTATGTTTGATGTACAATAACTTTAAGTGGATAATAAACACAAAACTTTTAAACAAAACCTGTAGAGAATTTAATGCTGGAAAGATGGGTTTAATAAAACAGAGAAAAGTTAGAGAAATTTGAATTTTATTTAGAAATAGTATATTACTACATTTGTCAGAAAATACAGGGTGCCCCATATTAAACACAGCCCATCTATGTCAGTAAGTATATTTAAATAAAAAGTATACTTGTATGTTATTAAATTAAATATTTTATTTCCAAATTTTCCAGTACCTTAAACCCTACAGTAAATGCTGGATGTGGCCTCCATCTTCATAAATACACGTTTCCACCTTTTTCACTATATTTCTTGCAACCATTTTCAGAGTTTCTGGATTGATATTTAAAACAGCTGGTTCAATATTGACCTTCTGTTTTCAAGTGTTCGTGGTTTGTTGCCGTATGTTTTTTCTTTGAGTTAACTCCAGAAAAAAAATTCTTGCAAAGTCAAATCTGGAGATCATGGGATCTTGGTGGTCATGAGCCATGACCAATAATATGATCACCAAGGAATTTAGCGAAATCAGAAGTTGAATGTGTGTAGTGTGGTGTTGCATTGCCATGTTGGAACCAGCAATATCGATCTTCCTCTTCCAAGAGTGCAATGAATTGCAAAAGAATATTCTGATATTGTTCTGCAGTAATGGTGTACTCAAAGGAAAGAAGACCAATAATTTTTTTTTCAAAATATCTCGTACCATACATCCATCATCTACAGGTGCAATTGTTTTTCATGATACATGTGCAGATTTTCAGCACTCCAAATCCTACTGTTTTGGCTGTTTACATAGCCATTCAGATGAAACCACACATCGTCTGTGAAAAGTCCATAACATGAACACCCTCATGCATGAATCAATGAAATCAATAAAAATATTCTAACCATTTTTCTTTATCTGGGTCAAAAAGTTGATGAATTGTTTAAATTTGATATGGTCGTAAGTTTAATTTTTTTGTCACCCAATGATGGGTGTTTGGTAAATTAATTCCAGATGACAAGCATCTAATTGATTTTTTTGGCGAGGCAGTTAAATGTTCTTTGATTTCAGTGACCGTTTTGCTTTCAACACTGTCATCAATCTTTTGTGTTCCTTATTAACAGAACCTGTCTCTTTAAGTTTAGCTGCTAATCTCAAAACTGTCTTGTTAGGTGCTGGTTTATCACTGTACTTATGGCAAAAAGATTCTTATACTGCAACCATTGCTCGCATGCTAAAGTACTACTCAAAAATAAAAACATGTTTGTCTTGTGAAAACACCATCTTCTCTCTAATTATTACTGGTAAAACGTAGGGGAGTTGAGCAGTCGGTTCAAATATTGCAGAAGACTGATTGGTGGGTTACATTTTAAATGGGACACTGTATATACTTAATGTAAACAAAAACCCAATTCTTTTTTGGTGATGTGAAAAATTTGCAAAAACAATATTTACTGTTAAAAGTTAAAAAATGGAAATTACACAATTGTAAAATAAAAATAAATAAATAAAAATTACTTAGATAATAATTTTTTTTATTAATGACAGAAATATAATAAATTATTTGAAAAATTATTTCAAAGTTACCAAAGAAATAACAACAGTTGGTCAACAATGGGCAAAACTGTATTAATGTTTAAATCATTCTGTAAGGTACATTAAGTATATCGGGTATTGTAACCTGTGCTGTCATTAGCAAAGGTTTTCTGTGACTTTTAGTTTGGACATGGCCAGTTTACCATTGAAGTTATGCTGTACATATTTACAACAGAAGAATATGCTATATGGTATTCATTTGGGTGTGTGTAGTGGTAGTGCTACAGCTGGTGCAGTAGAATATGAAATATCTTTTTTGAATTGCAGGATTCCAGATCCCAAAACAATTATACGACATTTTGCAGTCTTTGGAAAACAGGTTCATTATCTAGTATTCAAACCAGCTATGAACGATCTGTCCAACATGATGCTGTTATTGATGAAATTATTATTGATGCAATTCAGCGCAGTCTAGGCGGCAGTACACAAGTCTTTCTAAGTGGATCAGAGTTTCACATTTGATGGTTTGGAGGACACTTAAACAAAATAAGTTTTTCCCTTATATAGAGCCAGTTCAATATCTACACCCAGCAGATGATCTACTTCGGTTGGAGTTCTGCAACTAGTGGAATACAAATTGACCGCTCTAGAAGTATTTAGTTTTGTTTACCGAGGCAAATTTCACTTGAGATGGTGTAAACAATTTATGCAATGAGCATACATCAGCAGAAGCAAATCCTCATAAAACAGTGGAAGGCAATTTTCAACACAGATTTAGCATCAAAGTATGGTGGGTGTGATCTTCACAATCAACTGTTTGGATCATTCATATTACCTGACGCCGTTGAAGAATCGCCGTTGCTGCTTGAAAATGTTCCTCTAGCACTGAGGCGCAAAGTATAATTCCAGCACGATGATGTGTCTTCCCACTTCTCTAGTGTCATTTCCACTCACTTAAATCATCATTTCCCTGATAAAAAGGATCAGTCGTGGCGGTCCACATTCCTGACCACCAAGACTGCCTGATCTAACAACTTTAGATTTTTGCGCCTGGAGATGGATGAAAATATTGCATACAAAACAAAAATACATGCTCATGAGAATTAATTGCCCACATTATGGATACTGCTGAGAAACTTAAGGACAGCCCTAAAGAACTAAAAGAGCAACAAAAGCAGTACAGAATTATGCCAAGAAATGTGTTGAAAATGGTGGGTTCATTTTTGAAAGTTTATTATAAACTGGTATGTTTAATGCCCTTTGGTCTAAAATACTGTTTCTAAATAAAATTCAATTTTTTCTAGCTCTTCTTTGTTTTATTCAACTTATCTTATACCAGTTTGTTCAGAATTAAATTCTCAAGTTTTTTTTAAAAGTTTTGTATGTTTATTACACTACTGTTATATTTTGGTTGTAGCCCATTACATTATTACTACTACGATTGCTTGCAGCATATTTACTCACACGTTTGTGTGTGTGCACATGTGCATGCTTTATTGTCTATTTATTCTCTATGTTTTTTTATCTTATTTTTTCTGATTAAAGGTATTTATACCCAAATTGATTATTTTTTTTTAAAGAAACCATCCACTTATGGAGGTCTAACATTGTTTAGGCTTTAGGCTCCCTTTATTTCTCAATTAATTGAAAGTTGTCATGTTAGTATATAATTCTTTTTTATTTTCCAGTAAAATTAGTGATATTACCAATGTATGGTGCTCTCCCAAATAGTGAACAGTTAAAAGTTTTTCAAACTGTTCAAAGAAATCAAAGAAAAATAGTCATTGCAACAAATATAGCTGAAACTTCTGTGACTATCCCTGGAATTGTTTATGGTAAGTTTTCTTGTAGTTTACTTTAATTAATTTTAATTTTTTTCATTGTTTTAGCACCTAACCGTATAACTACCAAAGTAATAAGAAAATATGACAGAAATCACTAAATAAAATACTTTATAGGTTACTAATAAAGCATTATTTTTCTTTAAAAATATTTACAAAGTTTAGTAACATCTGATAGAATGTACATCATGTGTTGTTTTGATTAAACATCTCTTACTTGCTTAGTTTTATCCTATTTATCAGTCTTTTTTTTTAATCTGTATTACTGAAAACTTTTACTTTGTTGTTAGTTTTTCAGTTATCTTAACTGGTTGTAAATCATGACATAATCATTGCAGTTGCAAGGTATCACACTATCTTTCTAATTATTTTGTTTGAAAAGTAATGAATGCTATTCCATGCTCATAGTCTACAAGTCATATTATTAGACAATATTATTTCTCACTTAGAAGTTAATTGTTTATCTGAAAATGTTTATAACAGTCATTATTAGCATCATAAGCTGTACTTGAAATAATTAATCATCAGTTAACTAAGTGTTTCTCTGAATTGCTGATTGAAACTTATATTAATGAGGTTTTAAAATTAAATCAACTCCTATACACCTGTTCTGGAATTAATTTTCTTCTGCTATATGTTTTTATTAAGATGCTAAATAATATCTTTTAATTGGAAACAATGCATCACAGAACCTTTCATTAATTAATTACATTAATATAAAGATTTAAACTGTTTTTTTCTGATATCATAATACAATCCAATCCTTTGTAGTAATCCCAATCAAAAGACGTTTTTTACTATTTTAGATTAACAGATTTTTCATTACTGAAAAGCTACACTGAAATACTACAACACTATATTTAATAAACTTAAGGTATTTAATATAGTATTTATTATTTAATATCCTATGAAAAATTTACATGAAATAATTGTTCTATATACAATTTATATAAAACAAACCAGATCATGACTGAGAAACTACAAACAAACTTTCGTTTCTTTTTATTAAATGCATTATATTACATTAAATCATTATTATTCACTAAAATTTAACTTTTATAAAATAAGTTAGAGAATTTTTTTTTGCATAGCATTCCTATACTTTTTTTTAAGAATCCTACATGTTAATTGTCTTGCTACTTATTAAAAAATCAGAAATTGCAATTTCCCTTTCACTTTATTGAGAACTTTCACACACTCTGTTTCAAATCTGTACCCGCAGCAAGGTTTTTTATGACATGTTGTCAGCTTGCCAGTCAACATAAACGTTGAAAGTCAAATTAATATGTTCACATCTGACTTTCGTACTTCTTCATCAGTAACCCTAGTTTCAAGTTCATCATCTTTTATCACAATTTTACTATCTGTTTTCACTTTCATAATAATTTTGTTGGCATACAAGTTTCACTGTTTGGAAGATAATCAGCAGTAAAATTTTTTCATGGTTCTTTAATTAATTTTCATAAATTTTATCTTTTACAGTTGTAATAATTAAGTGCAGTAATTTATTATAACAATTTTTTCTTAAATAATTGTTTCATATTATTGGAAGCTTTGAATAGGTGAACTGAATTATAAGTGAGTAGACTTCTATTCTTTCTTCTACCTTCTACAAAATAATTTAAGAGCAAATTTTTTACTTAAATTCACTTCTTATATTTCTTCTTTTCTTATAAAAAGAGTAAAGGTATAAGTATGTAAGTTGACATGAAATAGTTTCACATAACTTTCTCACCAAGTATTTTAAGAACATTGTGTTCATTCTTCCTTAGATGTTAGCCTACTGAATTACTTTCAGTCAACACAACTATGCCAACATGGTCATCTCTAATAATTTAAAAAAATGTATTATTACATAAGTTGCAAGTGGAGATTGCTTAGAAAATTGTTTCACTTTATAATTATACACTTTTTTACATTTTCCTTTTAGTCTAATATTCTATGTAAAAACTACTTAGTATACGTGGTACGTATATGTGATGAATTGGGTACTGTTGTAGCTATCCAATTTAACAGTTTGTAAGCTATTTATTAAGTATTATTTAAAAATTTTATGTATTATGTACAACTTAAAATGCAATTTATATTTGTTTTTTTGTAAATGATAATTCACCACATATGCTTAAATTTCTTTATGGATGTGTGTTATAGATCTTTTGGTATGTGGAAATTTTAAAATCTACCTAACCAAGACTTGAACCAACCATTCTATTAAAATATATTAAATACGTTACCTTCTTTTCACTTGATCGTAGTTGTAATAAAATTTACAAAAGTTCTTTTATCTAGTAAAGTTTATTTTACTATTTGTACATACACTTATATAGAGAGTGAGTCAAAAGTATGGAAACCCCTCAACAACTTTAAAATCGTTCTAGTTAAGGTATTTTTCAGGATTTTATTGTCATTGGCTGGCTAAATGATTTTGTCTATATTTACCACATTTGTAAGCTACTTTGTTGTTTACATAGTTTTTACCTTTTTTATAATATTTTTTTACTGAATTAATTTTTTCTGTGCTACGTGCTAACATTGCTCTGAACTTGTCAATTAGTGAACAGGAGAGGGTCACACTTTTAATGATGAGAGGCATTGGTGATATAGGTTGTATAATATAGTTTGTGAATTGTTAAATTCAACATTTAATAATAGTAACCCTACTTCAAAAAGTACAGTGTCAAAAACCATCAAACAATTTGAAGAAACAGGGAGCATTAATAATAGAGGAAAACCAGGTAGGCCTAAATCTGCAGCAGATAATAACAAATCGTTAGAGATTATGCAAGAATTTATTGAGACTCCTCATATCTTGACTCGGAACAGCAGCATGAGAACATAACATTTCCCAAAGTTCAGTGATTTGAACATTGAAAAGTGAAAATTTCAAACCTTCAAGATTCATCTGGTGCAAGAACTTAATGAATATGACTACAATCAAAGAATTTGAGTTCTACAAAGTTATGATGAACAATATTTGTACAAATAGTTCTAATCAACATAGTTTTTAGTGATGAAGCTATATTTTTTTTAAATGACTGTAAATTGCAAAATTGTTGATATTGGTCATTGAATAATGCAGTATCTTCCTTCTACAACCGACTGACACACTATTAAACAGGAATACATTTATTAAAATGAAATGTTGTAAACAAGCCAACATTATGCTTAATAAATAATTTCTTTTTTTAAATAAATTTATTCAATAATATCCATTTAATCAAATTTTTATAAATTTATTTATTTTCAATAACAGTTACTTAAATTATCAATGCAATTTTTTTTCACAATCCAAACTTTATCTTGCTGCCATTTTGAGTAGTCATCATACCAATTTTTTATTTATAAATTTTTCTTTTCTTAAAGAGACCTTTAAATTGATTATCACACAAAGGGTGTTACCATTTAAAATGTTTGATTTACAACACCTGGGCCACCCCCAAGGAGGATTTGAAATTCTGTTTCTCGTCAAAAGGTAAAGTAGTTGACTGATACCTTATTCTGAAAGTTACAGTATTCTATCTTGAATAGATTTAAAATTGTTGAGGGGGTTTCCATACTTTGGACTCACAATGTATGTTTATATATATATATATATATGTACAAGGGATGTTCAGATCAGTCCAGGACTTTTGTTAAGACTAGAGTGTAAATTGAGATTCCTGCGCATTCTGTTGGTTGTACACATAAGGTACTAGTGTCAGCTATTACCACATGGCACACTGGCATGAAGCAATGTTAAACAACAGCAGTAGTTTTAAAGAACATAGCGTCCAATGTAGTGAATGAATATGTGGAACAGCGCATTGTAATGAAATTTCTCATGAATGAAGGTGTAAAACCCAGTGAGATTTATTCACGACTCTTTCCACAGTACAGTGATGAGACTCTTAGTTACAGTTAAACATTTGCGTGGTGCAAATGTTTTTAGAGAAGGTCATACATCAGTGAATGAACAATCCCAGTTGAGGTGGTTCAGAGCCTACTGTAGTCAGTCTCATGAACATTCAGCAATTGAAAGAACTGATCCTTGATAATCGATGGATAACTTCTCAGCAAATTGCAGAAACAATAAATGTGTCTGTGGGAACTATAAAAAAAATCATTCATAACCATCTGCAGTTTAGTAAGGTTAGTACACGTTGGGTACCAAGACAGCTTTCTGTTTTTGACCGGCAAAGAAGTTTGCAAATCTGCAAAGTTAAAGCAACATTTTGACAAAAAAAAAGCCAGCTTTTTCTTGATCGAATTGTTACCTGTGATTAAACGTGTGTCCATCATTTCACCCCAAATTAAAATGTGCATCAAAGCAGTAGAAGCACGCAGACTCACCACCTCCCAAAAAATTTTGAACAATTGCTTCTGCAGGCAAAGTTATGGCCTCAGTTTTTTGGGATATAAATGGCATAATTCACATCGATTTTCTACTCCGTCAAGTCAATATTAACAGTGAGTACTACCGCAAAGTTCTTCAAGATGTGCACATTGATCTCAAGAAAAAACGGCCTGGTGCAGTCGCTAAAAGACATTCTGTTTCTGCAGGACAATGCATGACCACACCCACCACATGACATGCACGCTACATGGTCTTGGCTGAGAGTTATTGCCACACCCTCCATACAGTCTGGACTTCACTGCCAGAGATTTTCACCTGATGATATAATTATTGATTGATTTCTGCACATTTCTATGGTAAAGTAGTTTGAATTATTATTATTGATCCTATAGATATGGGTTGTTTTAGTAGGCCTTGTAATTGTTCCTCGGAGAGCAGCATTTCACCAGCAATGATGAGGTGAAGCAGTCAGTCGTATCTTCATTTCGACATAACAACCTATATTTCTACACTGTGGGTATCCATAAACTAGTGAAACATAATTAATAATTGCAACTGAGATTACATAAAAAAATAAAAGTTAATTTTTACTATCATAAGTGAATTTTATATTTATTAAAAATTAATAATCCTGGATTGACCTGAACACCCCTCATATATATGAAACATTCATCTATACACATAAAACATTATTTCTGTTTTAATTTTCCAGTTATTGACAGTGGTTTTGTAAAAATGCAATGGTTCAATCCTAATACATGGACAAATAGTCTTGTTATTGTTCCTATATCTAAAGCATCAGCAGAACAAAGAGCAGGAAGAGCTGGAAGAATCAAGTCTGGTAAAGTTTTCAGGTGAATATTATTAAATCATATGATAAAATTGTGCAATTGTGAGTTATATATTATATTAAATTATACAATATTACTGGCATTACTAGTGAAAGAATTAACATCTTACTCATTGTTTACTACTTAAAACACAACTTCATATATAACACCAACAATACAATATACACAGTGTACAGTCTTCATAGCTGGATGCCATTTTAACTGCTGCCTGGTAAGTGAAAAAGAAAAATGTAAACACCAGGCTGCCCATTAACCACCTAAATTAACATATATCATCATTTTTCAAATAATTTAAGACGTAATTAGGCTTTGCAATTTATATGCTTATAAACACTTTTTTCTCTGTTAGCTAAATCATTTTAAAGACACTTTATCACTGTACTTTTAAGGATATTTTTAAAAAGTATATCAAACACAAAACTCAATACATTATTAAATATTAATAATAGATAAAAATAATACTTTGTTCTGTTACAACATAAACAGACTGCTACCAAGATTAAGCTAAGATTTTCTTTAATTCAGGATTATGTTTTACTTTTCTACTTTATAATTAACCTTCATTTACCCAAGCTTTCCTAACAAGTTTCTTAAATTTTCATTTAGAAATAATAGGAACATTAGACTGTATACCACTTTATTATAACCAATACCCTGCATAATTCAGTATTAAGCAATTATGATTACAACAAGTAATTTATGTAGACTAATTTTTGCTTAAAAAACTTACATTAAAATCATATAGAAAAAAGTTTCATATCAGTACCACCAGAGGAGCTTCCATTACAAAATAAAAAAGAATCATCAAAATTGGTTTAATTAGTGAATATTAAGATTTGAATATATGTGAAAATGTGTATGTGAGTATATATATCTATACACACATATATAGAATTATTTATTAAGAACCTTCTTGTATTGAATCTTTAGAGCACGTTACTGAGTCTGTTGAATTTAGTTATATCATTAAAAACAGTGAAATAGTCATATTTTTTCATGTGTAAATCTATACATTTTGCAGTGTAGAACTGTATCATCAGGATAAATTTATCAAAATAAACTAAATGAGTTTTTACTTGTATGAAGTAAAGGAAGTATTGTGATAGTGAAAAATTTTGGTTTTCAGATTTCAATAGAAATATCCATTTTGACCATCCCTGAACCCATTTTGACTAGTTCTGGCATGACATCTGTACATATGTATGTATGTACGTATCTCACATAACTCAAAAACAATTAGCCGTAGGATGTTGAAATTTTGGATTTTGGACTGTTGTAACATCTAGTAGTGCACCTCCTCTCATGATTACAATTGACTGAACCAAAGTGTTCAAAAAAGCCCAAAATCCCCCAAAATTTGAATTTTGTACTTTTTCTTAACTGCAGTAATCATTGAGAGTTTTTCAACAATATTATAAGTGGTATCTATTTTCATTGATTCCAGAGTTATAGCCAAATAAAATGTTAATTGATGAAATATTTGGATCTTACAAGGGAAGATACATCGGTTCAAATTAGACTTCATCTCCTTTTTTTTTTTTATTTATATATATTGATTTATTAATTATTAACCTCTCATTGTAAAAAAAATTTATGATGAATAATAATTCAATAATAAAAAAATAAAAATATATATATATATATGAAAAATATCAGACGTTTCTAATAAAATAAAATTTTATGTACTTTTCAATTAAAAAAAAAAAGAAGTAAATGTAACTTAATAGGCATACAAGGAATTCATGTGTAGTCCATATCAGATTTTTTTTAACTTTTTTTTTAATTTAAATATAATTAACCCATGATTGTAAAAAAAAATTTACAATAAATAATAATTATTAAATAAATAAAAAAATATTAAAAAAAAATCATAAGTTATTAGTGAAATAAATTTTTATGTACATTTAAAAATGTGTATATGTAATTTATGCGTGTATGTTTTTATATGTGTGTAGGCGTTATTACATTTGTGTATATTAATAGATTTGGTGAAACATCTGATATTTTTAATTTCTGTTTAATTTTACCTACATTAACGTTAACTACAGAGTGACTGAAAAATAGACCCTCACAAGAAATAAATTGCAAAAAATTCTTATCTTTTAGTTCATTACTACTATGATATTGTCAAATAATATTCTCCCTAAGTCAGAGTTGATCATCATTTCATTTATTTGTTTTTTGTTGCTAATCATTTAATCATTCTTTGGTTTGATATAATTGTTCTGATCTTAATTTGTGTACACGTTCTCTAGTTTTCTAATTTTCTCTCTCTTTATATTCATCATCTTCTCTTAATCTTTTTATTCTTTCTTTGGTTTTTACATTTTCTTCCTCTTTATATTTATCATCTTCCCTTAATTTTTTCATTCTTCCCTTGTTCTTAACATTTTCTTCCTCTTCATATTCATCTTCTTGTTTTTTGAGATAGATTTCTTCATTTTATCTTTATTTTTCTTTATGATTGTTTCTTTTTCATTTTTGACTATTCACCAAATAATCCAATAATAAAAATGAATATTTTACACCATAAAGTCGAAATTAACATTTGTTACCATTATATAGGAGTTCCTTAAACGGAATAGTTTAATTATTATTAACTTTTATTTATATGACACACCAGAAATCTGAAACTTTTGTTAATCACCAACTCAGGAAGATACGAATAATACTGATCTAGTAATACAAGTAATAAAGGGACTTTTACTCTATCCTAATATTTCATGTAAGATTGTTGGATTAATAATTGTATAAATAGTTGATGTTAATGAAAACTAACATTTCAGCAATTGTGTAACTGTCCACTTTATTAAAGAATTGGAGGATCGTATCTCACTTTCAAATGAAATAAGTTTAAATGAACTGCAGCAAAAAATGTGTATATATAATTTAATAGGTGCACAAAGAAGTCATGTGGTGTCCACAACAGATTTTTTGTGATAGCATCATTTTAATTTTAAAAAACATAAAGATTATTGAATAAAAAAAAGTTTGATGTTCATTTATTAAAATAACATAATATTAAAATAAATTTAATATCTGTTTTAGAGTCAATGTTTTTAAAATTTAAATAAAGAATATGATATGGATATATTAATATTTTATATTTACAGTCTGTATTAACTGACTGAATTAATGATTGAATTTATGTACATTTATTGGACTTTCCATCCATCCATCCATCCTTGCTCTTTAATTTAGTTTCAGTTTCATCTGTTTATTGTGAGAAATAGTTTTTGCCTTAGTCTTAAATTTTATTTCAGGTTATATACTGAAGATGACTATAAAAAATTGCCTGAGAATTCACCACCAGAAATGCAACGATCAGATTTGAGTGGTGCTGTTTTACAATTAAAAGCACTCGGCATTAATAATGTTTTACGTTTCTCTTTTCCATCACCACCTCCTGCTCGTAACCTCCTTGCTGCATTAGAATTGCTTCATGCACTTGGTGTACTCTCTGATGATGGTTCTCTTACGAGACCTCTTGGCATACAAATGGCTGAATTTCCACTGTCTCCCTTACATGCGAAAGCTCTTCTTGTTTCAGGTATGTCTACTAGTTATTCGTGTAAAAAAATTTTATCTAAAAACTACTGATTAGTGATTAATTTTATAAATACTGGAAAGTTGCTCTTTAGAGACATGCATGGATAAAACTGCCATTAAATAGTATTTTTACGTAATAAGGACTTTAATCTTAAATGGATCACAGAATACATTTTTGGTATCAGCTATAAATTTTAGAAAATAGTGAATATGTATAGTAAAATGTGTTAATGAAATTATATTAATTTAGTTTTAATAAATTTAGTAATAGTGATTTAAAAGCAACTAAAATTAAAATTATTTACAGCTAATCTAGTTACTGTAAAGGAAATTAAAACTGAGATAAATCATTGCATAAGTATTATTAATTTTATGGATTAATTAAGATTAAATTTAACCATAATGATGTTAAAAATTAAATTAAATTTAGAAGTGAAAATACCTGTTGCCATTGAAAATTTCTATATTACAAAATAAAAATTTGAACTCGACTCCTAATTAATAAACAAACAATCATAGCATTAAAAAGATAAATTAATCAACTGATAGTGTAAGTGAATAATACAACTTTGGTCGTAATGTTGTTAAAGTTTAGATAACAGTGAAGAAACAGATAAAGATATGAATATTTTCTGTGCCATTTCATGTGACATTGATTAATATAGCACCACAGTCAGTGATCAAAGTAGTTACTAGCTAATGATATGTGATCAAATTAAAATAGATCCAAATACCTTCTAGGGATGATTATTTTGTAAAGGTTTATTAACTGAAACTAGTTACTGTACTAATCTTACAGTATACAAAGCAATAATCAAACATCAGGTTTAGTAATATTGAAAACACCATCATTTATCATCATATGCCTTTATGTAAATTTCATTATAACAAATATTCTCTGCTGTTGATGCACTGACCGTAAAGTACCAATAACTACTGTTGCCTTAATAATAGGTCCAATCAATTTACGTCAAGATTTATCATGCTTACCACAAAACTTTTATTAGATAACATATATTTATAAACATAAATCTACTCTGCTGATCTCCATGGTGGAGTGGTAGTGCCTGGGCCTTTCATCTAAAGGTTCCGGGTTTAAGACAGCAAGACATTTTCATGCTACAAAATTCATTCATCCTTCATAACTAGTAATGGATGTCAGTATGTTTTTATTATTGAATAAATTAATGAAAAAATAAGCAGTTTGCTAAAAAACTTAACAGAAAATGTTAGATACCAATGATACTTAAACTGATTATGCTTAAAACACTGATGTAAAAAAATCCAGAAAGTTCACTTTATTGTTGCTTTAGAAACGTTTTATCATTAAGTCAATCCTACAAGAGATAATCCCTGTGGTCAGTAAGTTTTAGAAAAGACTCTGCAGTGTACATTTATTTTTAAAAATAGTACAAAATTAATCAATTTTGTTTTAAAATTTCAAATTATCAAATAAAATTAGTCATTGCATCCTTTACAATTTGTTTCTATAACCTTGATATCATCATCAAATTTATTCCGTAACGTCATTAAGGTTTTTGGATTTTTCGCTCATTTTCAACATTCTTACATTCATTTTGCCGTTTTTATCTGAATTATATATGGTAGAATTTAGAACTAAGGTTATAGAATTTTTTTTATTTTTGCATTCATTTTCAACATTCTTAAATTCATTTTCCGTTTTTATCTGAATTATATATGGTAGAATTTAGAACTAGTGTGGACTGTATTTTTTGGAAATGGTAGGTGATGAAATGAAGCAACGCTATGTTCTTCTTGAATCATTATATTTAATTTGTTGTCACCCTTGACATTTTGATTGAATTACAATAGTTACATTAAACTTAAGAATGTATTATATCATAATCACTTTAGTCATAATTGAACGTGAACATTATCAAGAAAATATGAGACCCCTTGGACTGAAATGAAAACACGACCGCACTGTGCGGGATCCAGAAATAAAATATAACTAACACTAATTGTCTATCCGGACGAAATAAATAATGCGACCGCACTGAGCAAGATTCCAGCATAGAATACTAGTACAGCCTCACCTTCCGGTTAGCGCTAGCACCCACTAGATCGCAGCACCGGACGGCTCGAAGTGGAACAGAACATACCGCCCACCAGTTATAATTACCTTAATTATAATTTTGTGATAACATACATGAAATGAAACTTAATATACAAACAAAGAGTATTTCATAAAATAATTATGTTAATGCCTGAGAAATCAGGGTCAGGTAAGAAGTTAAAGGAGCGAAAATTAAAAAATATCCAGGAGTAAGTGAAGTGGGATCAGATGTATGCCGCCCTCCATGACGGATAGGTATTGGCAACGTGGAATTGATTTCTTGCGAGGAAACATCTGACAATATACGATTAGTTTTATTTTTTAAATTATAAATAAAGCGATGACAATATGAAAATATGTTTAATATTCGTGTGAATGAAGAAAATGGTTTTGAAAGTTCTACAGCTTCTGTAGTTTGAAGAGCAGCTGAAAACACATTAGTTTTGCTAGACTTCTTCTCTTCCTTGAGCGAATCTGGCGGAATAATAGAAATGATAGGCAAATTGGATTGCCAGGCATTTTCCTCTATGTTTCAGAAAAGACGGACCAGTACACCAGAGTTGTGACAAGGTTAATGTATCCGGCATGCAACCACGTGACAGGATGTCTGCGGAGTTATCCCTTGAAGGAACGTGCTTCCATAAGCATTCCTTAGTTAGCTCTTGAATTTCGCAAACTCTATTTGCAACAAATACCTTCCATCGATTAGGAAGCGATGACAACCAGTAAAGTACCACTTGAGAATCCAACCAAAAGTGGTTTGAATCAAATCTTATACCTAAAATACACTTAACCTTATTGAATAAACGAGATAAAAGAAGAGCCGCATTCAACTCTAACCTAGGAATAGAGATTTGCTTGACTGGAGCAATTCTAGATTTTAAACACAATAAGTGGGTTTCAATGTGTTCATTGCTATCAGCAGATCTGATGAAAAGACATGGACCATATGCATGTGATTACTCGCATCACAAAATCCATGCAGTTAATAACTCTAACTAAAACTAATTTTAACTAATCTAGGAATCTTAAAATTACTTGAAGATTTGAGTTGAGAGTACAGAAAATTCCATTTTTCTGCTAACGGAGCAGGAAGAACTTCATCCCATTGAAGGTTAGCACACCATAATTCTTGGATGAACACCTTAAATGGAACGATTATAGGAGCAAGTAGACCCAAAGGATTGAACAATGAAAAAACAATTGATAAAACAGAACGTTTAGTGTAAGAAGTATTATCATCTTTTAGTTTGAATTGATAGATGAAATCATCACCTTGAGGATTCCAAAATAATCCAAGTGTCTTAATGTTTTCATCTTTGTCTAATTTGATGAAAGAATCAGAATTGTCCAACATATCTAGAACGTTGGAATGGCATTTATGTAGTGAAAGTCCATATTTACTAAGCAATAACGAGAACATCATTGTATAATTGTTTCAACTGATCGATGTTGTCACAACCAGTGAGCAGATCATCGACATAAAAATCTTCCTTGATTGATTGACAAGCTTTGAGGAAAGAAGGCTTCATTTTGATTAGAAATTTCAATCAAATATCTTGTAGCTAGAATACTTAAAGGTGCCAAACCATAAATAACTGTCTGCAAGTTGTATGGAATGATTGATGAGTTGGTATCATGATACTAGAGAATTCTTTGTAATGAAAAATCTTGAGGATTAATGCGAATTTGTCAATACATCTTTGGAATATCGCCTGATAGCATGTAGCTATGAGTTCTAAAACAAATTATAATCAAAAATAAATCTTGTACTACTGGACCTGTAGCAAGAATTGAATTGAGTGATCGGCTGTTTGATGTTTTTGCACTACCATCAAATACTACTCTTGTTTTGGTAGTGGTGGAAGATTCACGAAATACTGCGTGGTGGGGCAAATAAAAGGTTTCAGATTGGGCCTTACTCTGAGATGAATCTGCACGTTGCATGTGATCTAATTCTTGATATTCTTTCTGGAAATGGAAGTAGTCTTTCTTGAGTTTAGGATTTTTCTTAAATCTACGCTGTAATAAATTGAAACGATGTTTGGCATTTGCAAACGAATCTCCTAAAGTACAATTTTCCTTACGAAGAAGAGACACAACAAATCTGCCTCATTGATTACGAAAGGTATTTTCAATGAAATGTTTTTCGCTGAAAGATTCCTCTTTGGTTGGTAAACAATCGTCAATCTTTTCAGATCTCCAAAATAATTCTAATTGAGGGGAACGCTGTTCATTTCTAACAAAAAGTGATTGTTTTTCTGCTTACTAGGTATAGTAGGGATTTGACCAGAAACTATGAAACCAAGACGAGTTTCTTGAAGTATGGTATGATTGGAATTATGAGTTAATTGAACAGGCTTAAGCAACGAAAGGTAATATTGAGTTCCTAGGAGAATGTCAATTTGCCCAGAAATATTAAAATGAGGATCAGCAAGAAAAAGTTGAGAAGGAATTTCCCAGTCAGTTACGTTTATAAAATCATTACGTAACAGACCTATAATAGATGGCAGTACATGACATTTCAAATTAAAATTAAAGTCTTCATATCTAGAATTAATATTTAAATCAACACTTAACTTAGATTTAGTGACAACATTACTAATACCTGTGATCAGCATTAAAACAGGTTTGGTTTGAAGCCCAAGTTTAGCAGCAAACCTTTCAGTACAAAATGAAATCATTGAAGCAGAATCAAGTAACCCTGGCTTGGATGAAATTACCTTTTTTATCTGTAATGTTAAGTACAGCTGTTCCAAGTAAAACAGACTTATTAGGTTCTGATTTTAAAGTACAATATGAACTATTAGCTGAAGGAGCTTGATTCGGCTTAAAAGATTTAATTGCTGACTCTTGCAGCATTTTATCAAAATGAATTGGCATATGATGCTTCTGTGAGAATTTTTTACACTTACGATTACTTTGACACCTTTTTACAATGTGCTTACAATGTCTTAATCAATTAAGACATATTTTTTTAAGACATCGATGCAATAGATAGTTGCTAGTTTTACATAAGGTACACATAAAATGATTAGAATTATTTACTTAAAATAGATTTTTACTAGAACTAGGTTTTGAATAATCATATTGCTGCTAAAACCTACATCAGGCGGCTGTGGCTTTTCATTACAATGAATCGTGTCTGTGGATTCAAGTAGTTTACACTTACATTCTAAGAAAGAAATGAGTTGTTCTAACTTTGGATCATTATTTTCCAATGTTTTTTACCAGCCTCTTAAAGTATTTAAATTTAAATTTTGAGTAATTAACTGTATTATAATAAATTCTAAATAATCAATATTTAGATTCCTCAGTGCATTAATATTTGAATTAATTTGATCAATGAATTTAGATAAATTTTTAGAATTTTCCTTTTTTGATGGTTTCAGATTAATAATTTCCATAGCATGTTTAGCTGCAATTAGTTGTTTGTTGTCATAACAAGCCTTAAGTAAGTTTAAAGCAGTTTCATAATTTTCAGATGTTGATAAATTTTTTATTACGTCTAAAGCATTACCTCTTAAGAAATTTGTAAGGTAATAAAATATTTCAACATCGGAAAATTATTTGCGTTATGGACTAAACTATTAAAAAGATCAAAAAATTTATGCCATGTTCTCACATCACCGTGAAAGGGTGAAAGGACTCAATTTGTATAGGTTTTAATGTAATTTGATTGGGTTTGTCAGTTGTTTTATTTGACTCAATTGCGTCTGAAATTTTGAAAAGATTTTCTAGTTTTTTATGTTTTAATTTAAATTTATCAAAAATATTACCATATATGTCTCTATCCTGTAACTCTTTATCTGTTGCATTTTTATGAAATTCTATTTCAGTTGAACTTCAAAAAATGTTTTTTTGTATTCTAATAGTTCATTGAATTTTATAGTGAACAGATCATAATCGTCTGATTCAGAATTAAAATTATTAATGAATAATTTTAATCTTGCTATGCAGTTTTTCATAATACTCATTTCTTAATTAAATCTTTAAATTTCATTTTGACTTAAACTATGGTATTGATAGAGATAATATTAAATAAATTGATAATTACTAAATTACTATAAAATAATATTATTAAATTGTTTTCGATGATCAGAAGTTAAGTTAATAAAGTTGTTTTTCTAATGTATACTCGATATGACGTCATCTGCTGATATTGAACTTGCTTACTTGCTACTGTGAGTGCATATGTAACCCAGTATAGTTCTAACACATTAAAGTTCACAAAAAATTATTATTATTATTGAAGACTGACCTATTATAACTTAATATTATTGAAGATTCACCGTTTTGTAATTTGCGTATAACAACTACTGATATAATCTTATGCGTGTCCTGAATGTTACAAGTTATTCAAAACGTATTGAATTTTACGCATTTTATACTAATGCCCCTCGTACTCCTGAATATACACTGTCTGATAAAGATTAACAATCACAGTTTCTATGAAAGATTAAGTAATGCTATTTAACACTGCATATAATTCAAATTAAAAATACCATTTGATCCGGCGACTTGATCCAACCTTACGAATCCTGCCTTGCGAATTCAGCGACCTGATGATCTTATCTCTCTATCCGGCGACCATGAAACGTTGTTAGATCCGCCCCGCGATGACCATAAAAAGATATGGTAGATCTGGCCTGAAGGACCATGAAAAGATATGGTGGAATTTAGAGCTAGTGTGAACTGTATTTTTTGATGAGATGGTAGATGATGAAATGAAGCAACACTATATTCTTCTTGAATTGTTATATTTAATTTGTTGTCATCCTTGACATTTTAATGAATTACAATGGTTAAATTGAACTGAAGAATGTATGACACTTTAGTCATAATTGAACTTGAACATTATAAAAAAAATATGAGTCCCCTTGGACTGAAATGAAAACAAGACCGCACTGTGCGGGATCCTGACATAGAATATAACTAACACTAATTGTCCATCCGGACGAAATGAAAATACGACTGCACTGAGCGGGATTCTAACTGAGAATATAACTAACACTAGTTGTCCATCCGGATGAAATAAATAATGCGACCTCACCAAGCGGGATTCCAGCATAGAATACTAGTATGGCCTCACCTTCCGGTTAGTACTAGCACCCACTAGATCGCAGCACCAGATAGCACGACAAGGAACGGAACAATATATATATTTTAATATATTCTATATTTCATTGTCAGAAAGCTGTGAAATGATGCCATAGTAAAATAAATTATCGATACATTTATAAACAGTCACAAAATTGGTGCAGATAGTTTTCAGTACTTCATATTATTTATTTTTTACTGCCAAAAAGTTTAAATAATAATTAAATCTGTTGATAACAGGTTTCTGCATAATCAGTGTAATAACAATTAATGTAATGGTTAAAACAAAAGTTGAAATTGTAAATATATGAGAATACTCAAAGTTGTTTTCCCTTATAATATTATATTATAATTTTTTGGCTATTGCAATTTTTGCCCTGACCAGGAGATATGGGCTGCTCAGATGAAATAGCTAGTATTTTATCCCTTCTTCAAGTTCAAAGTGTGTTTATTCGTCCTTCATCTGGATCAGCAGCCATAAAAGCACGTATTGAACGTCGTAAATTTGAGGTATGTTTCATTTCAGTGTAATTATTCTTAATATAGGTAGATGTAATTGGATAGTTTTTTAAATATATTAAATTTTTTTAAAAAATCATAATTTTAATAAATTTGTGTAGTGAAAATAAAGAAAATACAAAATAATACTTCAGAATCAGTTACAATAATTTTGTATTTTTGTAATATATGTCATAAAATAAAAACTTTTATACCCATTATCAACTATCATGTACATTTGTTATTTCTGTTGTTATCATAAATGAGTTATTCCCTTTAAAAACTTTGTTATACTTTAATAGTTAGATACAGATTATAGATACCTAACCCCATGTGAACACTTCCACACATAAACTAATAAACATGATAGTGTGTGCTTAAATAAATTGAATTGTTTTTTACCTTGTGATAAAGGATTTTAGAGCCAAATAGGTTATACATAAACAAAGAAGTAAGTTATATATTTTTTTAAACCTTCTTTGTAATTAAAATAATACAAACCTCAAAGAACAGAGTAATTTAATAAGATTAAATTATTACTTTTATTACATTATTATTTACCTTGCTTAACCCAGTATCATTACTAGATTAAACAAGGTAATCTCGTAATCACCTGTTAAACTTTGAATACTCCTCTCACATGAATATTGTATACTGTTGTAAATATAAAGTGTACTGTCAGGTCATTAAAAACTCTTCCTGGTCATTTCTGTTGGAAGACAGGTTTTAACCGTATGTTCCTTATACAATTTACATTGTCAGTAATGCCAAGTCGTGAAGCCCAAATGGTTGTTCATTAATTTTTAAATTTGTATGTACAGTTTATTAAAACGTGTTCTTTTTATTACTATTATTATTATTAATATCATTCAGTATATCTAAATTATTTATATATATTATATTGTGTGCAATTTTCAATCAATTTTCTGCCAAATTGGAAGTTTCTGTGCTACTATTTTTAAAAGTCGTGAAATGTTAACTGTACATGGCTTTAAAGAATATGTTTGTTTACTGAAGCTAGTATACAACCAAACTGTTCATTACAAAGCTAGCCATTGTGCCAACTTTAAAATTCCTTCAATTGAGTATAAATTTACTGTCAGACTTAAATGAAATTCTTAAACAAAGTAATTTACACTTAATAAAAAACTGGTTTGGCTGTATATGTCAAGCCAGGCTTTTAAAGTGATTATTGCGTTATAATATTCCATAGTAATGTAACTCCAGATTTACAAACTATCAACAATTACAATAACTTTGACTTCTACTACCAAAGTAGCTTATACTACAAAGAATGACACCCATAACCAGTGTGATGAATATAAAAGCATAATACTAGTATTGATGTTTATTAACTATCATGTCTTTTGTTCTTCTGCACGTTTTTTACTGAAGAGACCAGACAATTGGGTTTGCTTTATCCGTGGGAAAAGGATAATTATGTTAAATGATGATTATAAATATATTTTGAAAAGTAGAAATATTAAACTACATGAAAAAGGCATGTTATTACTGAAAATTACATGTAAAATAGTAAAACAAAATGCGGCAGAATTAAGTATTTTATTTATAGTTTTTAGTCACTTTAGGAAAAATTTAAAGTCAAATATTTTTTAATTTAGTCATTATTTTGTTTTAGGTGTCAGAAGGTGATCTGCTTACATTATTGAATGTTTACAATGCATACAAAACTGTTCCAGATACTCAGTCTAAAAGTTGGTGTCATAATCATTTTGTTAATCATCGTGCATTACGCCGTGTTACTGAGATTAGAACTCAGATGCTTAAATTACTGCACAAATTAAAAGTTTCTGTAGTTTCATGTGATGGTTGGTACTTTATTTTGCTACAATAGCAGATTATTCTAAACTATGCCTTACTCAGATTAAGGTATAATTTAGATTAATCTAAACTTAAAAAAATTAAAATAAAATTTTAAAACAGATGTTCCTGAAATAATTTTTTTTAAAACATTTTTTATCATTTTAAAAATGAAGAAAATATAATTATGCTTAAAATTATTATTGATTGCTCAGTTACAGCAGAAGTTGTATAATTATAGGCTTGTATTTGCTAATTGAATTGTTAAACTTTTTTACCATTGCCAAATTCAGAATATAGTTGATTTTTAACTTTTCTTTTGACATACTTAATTAGTTTTTATATATATATATTTTTAATTATAGAAATCCTCTTAAATATGGAAGGCCAGTGAAATCAGTTTTAGCCCATCATTGTCTAAAACTGGTCACAAAATTAGTTTATTGGAAACAATAGTGACACAGAAACTTCATTGTTAAACATCAATGAGAAACTAATATCTAATGGCTTTTTTGAATTTTAAATTAAAAATATTTTTGAGAAAATTTCCAATCATAAGAACATTTAACAATTACCCGTTCGTTAAATTTTTAGATGGAATATCTCTGGTTGATGCATGGTTGTCTTGACCTATTTGAGATTAGTTTCTTCTATCCAGCCTATTTTAGAGGTCTGCATTAAGTCATTGACATTTCAGTAGTTTAGAGTTTTTAAGCTAAATTCATGCTTTCTTCTGGGATTGCCTAAAATAACAACAGATGTTTGTATTTTTTACTAAAAACACTACTTAAAGAACTTGTTTTGTATTTTGTTAGTAGTGGTAATTTTTTATTTTTGTTAAGTATTATTTTTATTGTTGTTTTGCTTTCTTTTAATTTATTTATTATTTTTTTTTTTTTTACTTATTTTCTTATACATATCTTTTGTACTAATTATATTTTTTTAGTTAATTGAAAAAGACATCTAATGTTTAATTCTAAGAAAACAGTTTTTAAACAGTTTTTGTTTTCTGATTTAACCCAAAAATAGTCAAAATATGGTATGTTTTCAGTTATTTCTGATCCTATTGTATTAAGATGCCTATTAGATATTTAACAGAAATTGTTTAATTTTGATGATGAGTCTAATCTGTATCATAATAATGTCAAAAACAGGACTACCTCAACAGTAATTAGGGTACCTGTTTACATTAGGCAAACACCCATCCATGTAGGGTGTCCATTATATCCAGGTAGGACTGAACTGGGAACATGGGCAGAAATCAGTAAAGTTTGCTTTAATCAGATAAAATCTGAAAATTTTTAAAAGTTGAGAAACTTAACATTATTTTAAGTCAAAGGAGCGAATGAGGGGCTTAGGTTTTTCATCTTGTTTTTCTACTTTATCCTACAGCACTAGTAGTATCCATCAGAAATTAACCCTGATTTGCTTTTATTCTTCTGTCAATTCTCTTTCAGTAATCATGGATTGTCATCAGATTTTTTCTTGTATTTTTTTCAGTTTTCCTACCTACCTCTTTCATGATCTTCTTCAAGGGTGTTTTCCATTTTCTCATTTGTTAACTTTCTTAGCTTCCCTTTAGTCTTTATCCTTATTATATGCCCAAACCAACCATATGTTGAATTTTCCATTCATTATTCCTAATTCAAACTTCTTTGTTTATCTAATTAAAATAGAATTGTGATTAATATCATTTTAATCTATAGGTGATACAAAGAAAGTATGTCGAGCAATAACAGCTGGATTCTTTCCTAATGCTGCTTATCTACATCATTCTGGAGTATATCATAGTATTAGGGGAGAAAAACAGTTGTATATTCATCCAGGATCCGTTCTATACACATTGGAACAACCTCAGTGGTAAAAATTGAAAAATTAATTTATATTTTATTTATATTAAGTTTTCCTTAATACTGATTTAATTTAAGGTTAAAAGGTTTGTAAATAAACTTTTCAATATTGTTTTTTTCACTTAGCATAATTTTCATTTTTGTTCACTTGCTTAACACAAAATGATGGAGAGTATCTTTAGACATTTATAAAATGATTGCTGTATGATAAATATTAAAAGTACCTACTGGTAATGCACTGCAATTTTAAATCAATTATATACTGTAGTCAACCATAACGTTGTTTAATATAGTGTAGGACTAGCCCACTGGTGTGGTGGTCAATATTGCTGGCTACTATACAAAAAAAAAACCTAGGAATACCTATGTAGCTAATCTAATAATTTATTTGGACATCTTAAATTTATGTATTGTCACTAGGCTTTTGCCGCATTAGTGGTATAATTAATTGTCATATAAAATAATAGATAATTTTTTGATTTAAAATTTTTTCATGTTCACAGCACATCGTAAATACATTAAACTAAAGAAAAGGTAATGGAGTATTGTTTTTAAGCATAACTAACAAGACATTATTTTGTTTTAAAAAATTACTGTTACTTTTCACGCAACTGCTTAAAAAGGAGTGTAATGTATTTAGAGTGTATTTATGTATGTTTGTTCCACTGTAGCAGCTCAACGGCTGAACCAATTTACATGTATAACCCACTTTGGAATACTTACATTACTGGGAGTGATATAGGCTCTAAATATTGTCACCAAATGGCTTCGGCGGCATGTGGCACTGTATAACCTTGTAGTGGCCCTGAGAGGGGCTGTTATTGTTGTCAATTGGCTTCGACAGGTCGATGCTAAATGTGTTAAATTGTAAAGATCATATTTTAAAGTAAGTAAGAGATAGTGTACATGAGATAACATAAAACACTTTTTTTTTAAATAAATTTTAGAGATTTGGCCCTGCATCAAGATGGTAAAGATTGTAAACTGCTTCCTCTTACAACCCAATAGTTCCATAACTCCTGAAATGCTTCAGGGAGTAACATTCTACAATCTCTGGGGTTGTGAAGTAGAGTAAAGTTGCTGATTGGATTTCTTGAAGTTAGTACCATTATAATTGTAGTGCTAACAGTAAGTAATACTTTCTGAGCAAATTGGTAGTAGAAGATTTAATTTTTTTGTGTATATGTTATTTATTAATTTAAATATTCCTTAATCTCCTTTAAAATTTTGCTATTTACAGGCTTTTATTTTGTGAAATTTCACAAACTGATAAAATATACATGCGAGAGTGTACATCTGTAGATCCTAGTTGGCTGGAAGAGCTTGCACCTCATTTTTACCATAAAACATTTGACCAGAGTTGCTGAAGAATACCTCTACATTGTATTTAACTAGATTATAAAGTTTCATATACTTTTTAATAAATTTTATAATGTAAACCAATAAAAGAAGTCATATGAATTTAATGTAGTGATCTTTTTTTATTTCCTTACCACTTACTAATTATTTTTCTTATTAATTAAAAAGTGGCAATTATTTAAAAATCTAATATTTATTCCTCTTCTTTCGTAATTTGCTGCATATGTATTTCTCAGTAATTGTCATCATCTACATTCTATTTTGTTTAGTTAAACTTTTGCCTCTTTCAGATTATTAGTTTTTAGTTTGTGTTCTTTACGTATTGCTATAAAAGTAATATTAAAAACATGAAACTAATATCAAAAAATCATTGAAACAAAAAAAAAATTAGGTTCTTTAAATTTTTGACCTTTTAACAACACTTCTTCAAAACAAACATAAAGTAATGATAATAATAATTTTAAGAATTGATTAATTTTTTATTTACTCTTTTTTGCAAATTGTAAGTTTTAATTACTTTATTTAAATTACTGGTAAAGAAACTGCCATCCTTTTGAAAAAGAACAATTCACACGAAAATCAAAGGTGAGAAATCTGTGTCTTGATAAAGTTAGAAAAGGGCTCAGGGAACTGATGTTAAATAACAATTTTTACTATGAAATAAAGCTATCTAGAATATCTTTTTTACCCTTAAGTTTTATAATTAATTTTTTTGTAGCCTTTTGTGTAAGTATACTTTGAATATCACAATAATTCAGGCTATCTATTTCATTATTATTATTATTATCTTTTATAACTGCGTAGGATCACTTTAGTCAGTCCATTATCCAAATCTCTTCGATGGGACTGTTTGGGTCTTGCAATCCTCCCAGTACTTTTTCATTCGTTCCATTCTTTGTGCCCTTTCTTGTGTTGTGAGTTTTTTCTTACGATTGTGAAACGAGTGTTTTTGTTCTTGATTTTCTTGTTTAATTTTATCTTTATCTGTGGTGTCTTCTGGTGTAATTTCCTTCAAATTCTCTCTTATTTCTCTGATCCCTCTGCATCCTGTCTTGGTGTTTTACAGGTCAAGATTGTACTGTACTAGCTGTTTTCAGAAGTCTTGAAACTTGCATTCTCATGATATGCACAAAGTCTATCATAATCTTAGTCTCCTCTTACACATGGTACCAGTGACAGGTTCTAACTCTTTATACAAGACTGTTGTGCACAATCCACCACTGCCCGTCTTTCTGATGCTTTTTATTGATGAAAGTTCTTTCAATATCCTGGAGTCTGCCTGCCTTTGATTGTTCGTTCAAGTGGAAGAGTGTTTCTGCTGCATAAGTGGCTTCTGGTTTTGTAACTGTGTTGTAGTGTCTTATTTTTGCATTTATTGATAGGCATTTTTTATTGTAAGTGTACAAGGTTAATTTTTGAGCTTTAGACTGATTTGTTTCTTCTTTTTTGGATCAAGGTTTTTTCATTTAAGTTTATTATTATTTCTCCGAGGTATTTAAATTGTGTTACTATTTGATTTTTATTACCGTTTATGTTTACTTCTTTTAAATGTGTTGGTTTTAGGAGCTTGTGAGCTATGTGTTGGTTTTCTGTCTTTTCAAATGATATTTTGAGGCCAATTTTGTTTACAAAGTTTTGAAATTCTAATATCTGTGATTTACCTTCGTCGATGTCGTTTGCTAGAATTGCCAAGTCGTCGGCAAAACGAAGACAGTTTGTTTTGATATTTCAGCCTATTTTTACTTTTGGGGAGAATTTTTTGAGCCATTCCTTCATTACCAATTCTAGAGCGCGGTTGATTAATAGTGGCAAGAGCCCATCACCTTGGCGCAGTCCTGTTTTAATCTCAAATGGTTCGGAGAGCTTGCCTATGAATTTTTCCTTCAACTTAGTGTTTGTGGGGATCAGTTTTATCATGTTTATTAATTTGGTATGTACTCCAAGGTGTCTTAACATTTTAAGTAGGGATTCTCTGTGGATGCAGTCATAAGCTTTCTTGAAATCTACAAATGTTATTACCAACATAAACAAATATGAAACTCTTTTTGTTTGTGCTTCTTTTCCTGTTTCTCTGTTTTCTTTTCCTGTTGTAATCCATTATTAGCTTGAGACTCATGATCTGGTGTGGAGAGTTCCTCCTGGGTCTAAAACCTTCCTGGATTCTTCTTGTTCTTTCTCGAGTTGTGAACTGATCCTGTTGAAGATGATTCTTGAAAGAATTCTGTATGTTTGTCTAAGAGTGAGATCCCCCCCCCCACACCAATAATTGTTAGGATCTGTTTTGTCCCCTTATTTATGTAATGGATGGATGAGGGCTGTCATCCAGTGTTCTGTAATTCTTTGATCCAAATATCGACAAGCTGTTGATGAAGGACAGTTTTTGTTGATCTTCCTGCATGTTTCTAGATCTCTAGTCTGATCTCCTGCTGCTTGTTAATTCTTCATCTCACCCAGTGCTTGGTAGACTTCTTTTATTGTGAGAGAGGGTAGATGTTTTCTGACAGAGTTGTTATTGGGGTGTTGGTGTTTAAATTAAGGAGTTCTATAGGTTCTTCACAATTTATAAGTTTGCTGAAAGTTAGGATTTCCACATTGTTTTTATTGTTTGTATTTTCGAAGCTGATTTTTTTTAAGGTTTTTTGTAGTCTCTAAACTGTGTTTTATTGAATTCTTCATCTTCTATTGACTTCAATGTATCTTTATAGTGTTGTATTTTTATTCTCCTTAGGGTTTGGGTGTTTATTCATACCTAGTTGCCATTCTCCTTTAGTGTAGTCAGGGTGTTTTCAGCTTTTAAGTATTTGAGGTTTCCTCTTGAAATATGTAGTTTCAAGATTAAGTTGCAGTTTCTGCAGACATCGATGACTGTCCATTTTTTGTTTGTTTTCCTTTGGGTGGACCATTTTCTGGTGATGTCACAGTATCCTCTTTCTCTGCCTAGTTGAGCATTGAAGTTTTCAATTAATTGTTTGATCTGGTTTTTGTGGATGTTAATAATAGTCAGGTTGAGTAAATCCCAGAACTTTTCTGTTTCTTTATGGTCTTTTGGACAGTTATTTTTATTATTATTGGGTGCATGGGCATTTATTACAATGTAGATTTTATTAGATGCTTTTAGGGTGAGTGTTGAGATTCTTGGAGACTGTGACTTGAATTCTTGTATGGAGTTTATTATTTTGAGGCTGACTAAAAAGCCTGTTCCAAACTGTGGGACATTTTTCATCGCTCTCTTCCCAGGTATACATCTGTGTGTGGAAATGTAGGTAATTTGCTTTGGTTTGATATTGGACTTTGTATTTTTCTTGTTCGTGTGTATAGTGTTTGTGCTTTCCAATGCTTCTGATCACATGTTATTTTCTAAGTGGCAGCCCACCGTATCCAAACTCTGGTGTTGCTTGGTTCAGCCGGTGAAATATTCCTTAAAAGCCCTTTCATGATTGTAAGGACTCTCAAGGGGTTACCTGTGGTGGGACTAAGTCTCGAGTTACAACTCTAGATGTGATCTGTTGAGGTGTGATTTTGTAAAAATCACTATAATTATAAATAAACCGACTGTCATATTCTTCTTACTTTACAAAGTAAATAAGTTGTTATATTCTTTTGGCTTTGACCTGCTGATATTTATATTATTATTAGCAATTAACACATCATTATGTCATCTTTATACACACATTAAAGTAACAATGTAATAAATAAAATAAAAAATAAATATAAAACATGTATCAACATTAAGACATAATAAAATATACATTTAAATAGAAACTGAACAGTGACTTTATTTACTATATATTATTGAATTAGTGAAATATACATGTATGGAACAGTGAAACCACCTAACTTAGCTATTGAACCGAGGCAGACATTTTTCTATAGATTTGATGATAAATGAAGCTGTGAAGTTTGTCTAGATTCAGTTCACTGGGCAAATTTCTCCTATTTGTTCTGGATATATCCAGGTGCAGTTTGTGGAGGCTCAATCTGACTTATTAAAGTTGTTATTTTGGAAAAAGGTTTACTAAGTCTGATCCTAAACATTACACTCCTATTTTATTATACTATTACAATCAAGCAATAAAAAATGATAATAGAAATACCTTCAAATTGTTACAAGGTCATTTAATCCACATATTAGTGTGGAACTATGAAACTTTCAGTATAAAATAAACAGTACTTTTTATGGAAGTATTTTATTTTTTATAATCTTTTTTGTTGTAAAAAAAAGGTAACCCTTTTCCACAAAGATAAGCTTTAATCACATTTGAAGAAAAGAAGGAGGTATTGTTAATTTGAAAACCTCCTCCATTTTTTTAAGTAATTAGAAATACTTATATATTTTCCCTAATGTTAACTATTTAGACTACTAGAAATTCCATTTTAGAATTTTTACTAAAATTTGATTTATGAATACAATTAGACTGTTACTTTGACAATTTTATTAATTATTTTGTCATGTGCAATGAACAGGACAAAATTATCATGTGTTAGTTATTTTAACTGATCAATCATCATGTTAGTTTGCAACCACACAGCATTAGGTATAGAAGGTAAAAAAAAATGTTATGTTAAAATTTCAATTCCATATCTCTTAGCATATCTTATGTAGCTCAGTAATTAACATTAATAATATATTAGTTAAAAAGAACTCTAATTATAGAAAAAGTGGTCTAAATTGCTCAATAGCCAGTGAGTCTGACAATAGATTGAATATCAACTATTTCTGTGGAAGATTTTTATTTTCAGAAAAGGAAAACTGAAAATTCTGGTCAGTTTAAAGAAAAATGATGTTACTATCATTATATATTTAATGATATATTGTATATATATTTAATTATATATTTATTTTCATTATTGTATTTGATGTTTGTATCATTATTAAATGTTATTTTATTGAAAGAAAACAAATGGATGATTTTTGTGTCAATCCTAACACTTGTGATCCTACTGATGTATAAATCATATGCCATGGTGAATTGGTCTCCTTTAATATAACATGCTTTTAGGAGCCATTTTGTGATCAAAATAGTCCATACAGCTTATGATAGACATAGTAGAGTTTGTGAAAGAAAAGTTAACTATTTTTGAAATATGCGTAACCACATGTTGGAAGATTATTTACTTGCAAAGTAAATAATTAAAACTTACATAGTATTTAAAATACTTTAAATTGTATAGAAGCTAAACTAATTTTAAAAAATAACCAAGTAATGTAAAAAAGTAAAATCACTAAATTTGATCTCTCAATTAGAGTACATTTTATTCAGTTGATAAATTCATTTCTTTGTAAACCATAGGTTTAATTATAGTAAGGTATTATTTTTATGCCGCTATTTATTAGATAGTAGTAGTAATAAACATTCCATTTTAAGAGTGTGTATTAATCAAGATTATCTTGACATCAACTGTATTCTTAATCATAAATAGTTATAAAAAAATGGTCTGTGTGAAGATTCACCATTAATTCATTACAATTGGAATTATTAAACATGCCTAGATTATGAAATATATTAAATGTATTGTGTTTTAAATTACATTATATTTCAGTTTTAACGAAATAACTAAAAATTAACCAAATTTCTACTCTTATATTAACTGCATTTGCATTATTTATTATAAACTGATAAAGCACTTCGAATTATGGCCCGCGGAAAGTTCTATTTAAAATTCAATAGATGTCGCTAGCATTTCTATATAATAGACATGTGCGCATTAATTTTTAATATATAACTTCAACGAAAGTTTAGTTTTACCTTACTGAAGGGCTATTAATTTATTTGACTTATATATGTTGGTTCTATACAATTAATTGATTAAAACAGAAGTTACCAGTAGCGTGTATATGTTTACCATTCTTACGAACTACTTAAAGTAATGCATTGGAATGTTTTCATGTTAATGAGTGGGTTCAAAATGGCTGCCACTTGTTGGTTGTTTTGGTGAGGTAGGGTCTAGGAGAGGCTAGTTCTTATGTTCTATTAATGGGAGTGTGATGTTCTGTGTGTTTTGTATGTTGTGTGTAGTAGTGCCGACTTTGTGCTTAAGTGATGTGTCCAAACAAATGGTATTTTTGCAAAGTTAATTTCTTTGCGGCTATACTGCGATAAATATTAGTGATTTAAGTGGGTTATATTATTTAACCGATCGTGATTGTGCCCAGTTCTTTAGGAAGTGATAATGTTTGTGATTTTATAGCCTTATTAATTACCAGTAATGGATAACTCTACGCCTGGATTAACCGAAAAGTAAGTTCTATCAACTGTTACTATTATGATGAGCTATAAAATATTTCTTTCAATTAGTCGGAAATATAGAATTAACTAGATATATTGGCCTACGCCTAGTTTTAAGACAGTATCTTATATGGTACTGGACGTTGGACTATGAAAATTGTTTATTTTGATTTTAAAACTATTCTAGATTACGTATTGGGTGACCGTTAAAGAAGTATAATTTCTTTAAAATCTTTAATTGGCTAACTTATATGGCTCTGAATACGACATAAAGTATTTATTATAGTTTTATATGATCATTGAAGTAAGAAAACTATTTTTATTTCAGCTATGATAGTTATTTTTAATTACTGATCGGTTTGTAAAATACGATTTTACTTTTGTTTGTATTGTCACTTCTGAGTATGTTATTATTTATCAATATTTTTCATTCCTTTTTCACTGTTTATTTGTCATCTCTGTTTATAAAATTAATTATAAATTGTCGCAATAGTTTGATAATTTATAGAATAGTTGAACATTGATGTGTCTTAAGGGAAAAGTTTTGAAGTTCACTAATTTGGGATGATCATTTTAATGCGTGTAGTATATGTTTATAGTTTCAATATAGTAACTTTTAAAAGGTTATTTTTATTAAATAACTTACCCCTTGAATTTATTCTTTATTTTTTTTATAATTTTGATAAAATTTTAATATTTCTGTGTTTTCTTGTAGTAGTTTTACTAATAGGTTATGTTTTCACTATATTGCATTTGATTGTAGTTCATGTTATTTCTATTTGATATTAGCATTTAATAATTAGATTATGCTTATTTTTTTAAATTTCTCATGTTTGGTTAAATTTTGTTAATTTTTGTTTTTGTAGACTAGTTTACAGTACATTTAAAATTATACAGTTTTAGATTTTCTCATGTAGTAACAAATAAGTATTTACTAATTTTGTAAAGAAAATTTTAGTTTTTGTTCTAGTTTTACTAATGTAGCATTTGGACTTCCATTCTGCTTTATTATAGTGTTAAAAAAATTAAACTAAATGTTTTATGATATGTGATTTATCTATTTGTTCTATTTCACTTTTGATTTTATTAGTTAACTATGCATCACTATCTGTCCTGTTTGCTTTTCCCTTTAAATTACCATTCTTATTTTGTTTATAATTAAATTAACTGCTTAATCTATATCTATATATAGATTCTGATCTTTGGAAAGAAAATTAATCTCTTTTCTAAATAAATGTGAAAATGTTTTTTTATAATGCTAATATTGTAAATAGGTTTTTGGAGGGATTTGAATGGTATAAGGTTTATTTACAAGTTAGATGAGATATATATATATATATATATATATATATATATATATATATATATATATATTAAATTCAGTAATGTATATTAAAAAAAAGTGTTTGGTGAAGGTTGTTTAATATATTTTAAATATAATAGTTTTATATTTATCATTATTATTCTTTGGGAAGTGTGTTGTAGTTATTTCATAATTATAGAAACTGAGAATTCTTTTTTATATCAAGAGCAACAATGTCTTGCCACAATTTTGATTGTATTAAACATGATTCAGAAGGTGTTAGTAGATAGACTGAAAATATGTTTGTAGACCATATTTGAGTTAGCGTTTTATATAAGAAGACCAGTCATAAAGATTTTTATTCTTTAATCTTGCACTATGTGTAATAGGTTTCCCTCTCTCTATAGAGCTGTTAAAAGTAGTCTGTTTATGTTCACTTTAAATAAATGAAGTAGTATTTATTCTTATTAAATAATAGCAGATGTGTACTACTGATCTTAGTTCTTTAATAGTTGTTTGATTTTTTTTCATTAATTTATCTGACTTGTAGCTTAACATTTCTTTGACTTAAGTTTTTACCTTTTAAGATTAGTTCTTTGAATTTTACTCTTTCATATTTTAGTTTTTTTTTTTTTTAATTTATTTGGTAACTATTTTTAATCTCATTTTTTCATATTAAGTTTACCCTGTGTGTTTTATCGTAATACAAACTTTTCAGCAAATCAAGTTGGAAATTATTAGAATGGAAAAACAGTTTCATGAATCATAAGTTATTCACAAGTAATGATCATAACCATATTGCTGTGTATATAGTAGTAGTTCTGCAAAAAACATGAAATAATATAACTAACCTGTTTTACACTAAACAGATACATTCTTCATTAAAGCCATTTCAGCTAAAAGTTTTTTCTTTATACTTATTTGGTAATTTGTTAACTACTAACCATTGCTATTATAATTATTATACAATAGTTTTTTGTGACTGTTTTTAATAACATAATTTTTTGTTAATAAAAAATATTTTTTTTGTTCATAACTCCTTACATCTCTTTAAATATTTGCTTTAATGGTGATAATTGTTTTCAGAAACCTCTTTCACATTACCATTGTTAACAGGTAAAAATCGCTATACAAGAAAAACTTCAATAATTATGTTTTCAAAACTTCTTTTGGTAATTGTGGAAGGTTAGATTTTTTATCTGTTTTGGAATTTTCCAAGAACATTGTTTAATTTTTTGTTGTTTTTACCTTACAGTTTGGAGTATTGGAAATTGGAAAATTAAAAGTAAAAAAAAAAGATTTAATATTTAAAATTTGTTCAATATTTTCACATATCAAAAGATGTTTACTTACACAAATCTCTGTCTGTTTTTTCTTATTTAGAATTGAATTATTACTCCAATTTTTTTGCTGGATAGATTTTACATAAGACATTATAATTAAAAAATTATCATAACCTCAAAACAGTATAAATAAAACATTACTGGCATAAATTAGAAGGCTAATAATTAAGCTTGCTTTCAGTCATAGTTAATTAAAGTGTGGTAACACATGTGCCTCTATCAGTATTTGTGTATTTTATTTACTTATTATTAAAGTTAAATTTTGGAAAAACGCCTGAATTAAATTATATATACTGTTTTGTTTAATTTATCTGAATCTGTTTAGATGATTATTGAAAACTCTACCTCCTTTTACAGCTGATAAACTAGGATTTATTGAACTAAAATTTATGAGTCGGTAATGATTTTCAAAAATCCTGTTAATCAGGCAGATGTAGATTTTATGTAGAATTTTTTTAACACACTCCTTTAATTAGGATTTTCACTGTAATTTGAACATTTCATTTAAATATGTTGTTAATATATACATTGCTTAATGGAGAGATTTTGGACAGATCATTCTACTTTTAACTTTTTTAATCGTATTTATAAAGACTTTATAAAGGTCTAGACTGTGGTTTATTATAATTATTGTTACATTGCCTGTAATTCTGTAATCTGTGAATTATTGGAATCGATTATCTTATCTTCATCTAATACATTCTTGGCCCTGATATTATTTTTATCTCTTGTACTCATATATTTAACTTACATAAACATTTTATTTTAATCGTTAAAATGAAACTTTCATCGATTAGCCTTTAGTGCTGTAAAATTGCTAACAGTATCACTTACAATCTAAACATGAATCATTTTCAATGGCTTTCATGTAACTTTTATTGTGTATACTAGACTAATTGCCATTGTGTAGTCATATCTGATATTATTACATTCTGCAGCACTACTATGTAGTTTTTAAGAAATTTAGGTGTATTTTTATTGAATGTTCAAGGAGGATTGTACTAGAAAATTTATTTTAATGAGATATGTAAGTGATTAAACTGTTTACTTATTTACTTGACCTAATTGTGATGTCTAATTTTCCTGCATATTTGTTGCGGTTTCTAACATGAAATTTATGACTGAAAGATTTTAATAATATTGTGCTAGGTAATTTAGAACATTATTATTTTCTATTACTTGAGTAAACAGTGAATAATTTGTCGCTCATCAACTTGATGGTTTAAACTTCAGGAAATCAGTATAATTTCCAATCAATGATAAAGCTAATCATCATTTTTCTTGCTATGTCGATTAGTAAAATGTGTTTATGGATCAAAGTAAAAATAATTTTACCATCTGTTTGCTTTCCTGACTAAACTTCAAACACCCATTATCTCAAATCTATTTCATCATAGCTGTTATCCTGTAATATGTTTTTCCTTTTTTCCTTAATACTGCTTTTTTACTCCCATTCTGATATTATTGAATTATGTTCTGGTGGAGATCTATGTAGCAGACTGTAAATGTACAGCATTACTTATTGTTCAACAAATGAGCAAGGGATTTGTTTCTACAGGTTTAAAATGAATAAAACAACACAAAATATCTGGGATATTCTAGAATATCATATAATCATTCAAATGTAAAATGCAATAATCACCTATAAGCTAAGAAATCTTAATTATTAGTAAGTTACTGTACTACCTTTATAAAGCTTAGATGGTTAATTCATTGCATTATAATGTATTTGCCTGAAATCTAGAATCAGATGTGAGCGAGTGAAACTGGTTGTAATTGGGTGATGTATATTTCTTTGGTACTATATATGAAAAATGTGACATGGTATTTTTTCCTGCTCATCAATAAATTGAAATTCTCAATCGATTTATAACTGTTAAATATTATATACACCTTAACTTTTAAAAACTATTTAGAAAAATGTATTTTGTAATTGATGACAACAATCAATGCCACAATGCCAGTTGACTACACATAGCTTATCATTATTGATCATAGATTGGTTGTTCTCGTAGTATTAAATTTTTGTTAAGACCCTTTTTCGTATTTTAGTTTTGTTAAAAACCACTTTGTTTGTCATTGCATCCTAACTTCCAACCACTACTTTTTGCAAAAGCCATTTCTAATATATTTATCAGTAATATTATCTTTCAGAGTATTATCAAAGTAACTTTAGACAGACCTGTGAGATGTATTGTTTCCCGTAAGTGTTTTTATAGATCGTAATCTCTTCAATAACTTCTTCCCATACTAAAGTAATTATTGTATGATGTTTTCATTGATAATTTGATTTTTATTTTTAGTAATTATATAAGGGTGACAGAAAATCACTTTTCAAATGATGAAACTGTTCACATATCATTTATTTTGTTACAGGCTATTGTTAATTTCACATTATTATTGCTTTAAACATAGAACAAGAGATGTAGAGTTTATAAATAGTAAATTAATTATGAATAGGTGATAAGTTTTTCATATGATGTTACTTAGTAAATGTTAACAAATTACTTTGTAATAAAATTGTCATGTGTAGTTTTATTCATAATAAAAAAATTACATTATATTTTTAATTGTCTTAATGAAACATTTTCAATAAAAAAAATTAATTCAGTCGTAAATTGATGTCTTATAATAATTACATAGTGATAAATATTGTTTAATACACCTCACCCTTGTTGATAATAATATCATACTTGAGTAATGCACAGCATTCTTTCTGGGTAAAGATACCTTGAGTGCCTTAGAATTGTGTGTTGGATTAGTATCCATTGTTTGGAAGAGTTGTGAAGCTTCAGTTTAGGTGAGTTTTGTGCTCTTGTTTTATGGTTCCATTGTAAATAGTAGATTGTCTCATATTTATTCATTGCTTATCTTATCCTCAATTTTCATGATGTTCTACAGTTTTAGCTGAACTTTCACCAAATCTGTGCTTAGGGTGTGAAGAGCTGTAGAATTACTATGCCCTTGGTATTTTTCTGATTTGATGAGGTCAGTTCCACGTTAGGGACCTGCTCGTGACTTATCGGTGGTGACAAAAAACCTAACTTGCAGCTGAAGTAATTATCGTATGTAGTGCTCATACGATATATTATTTTAACTCAAAAGATTTATTTAGATTAATTTGTTATCATGATATCCCTAGAATTTTATATTTGGGGGAAAAAATAACGAGTTACTTTTTTGTCATTGAGAAATAGATGCTTAATTTTCCCGCTGAGAAATATGTGCAGGTATGTGTCTTTTTGAATTTTTTCACATCACTTTTGATGCATATGGTCTTCTGTTCTGCACCAACCTCTTCATCATATTTGTTACATTTTGTATATTCAGTAATTCAGTATATAATCGAATCCTTGTCTTCCACATTTTTATGGGCTAATGACCATATCAGTTAATGCCCGTAAAACTCGAAACAAATCTACAACTCCCAGTACCAAATTTAAGTAACCGGGTATTCCTTATTATATGAACTTATAAATGGTATTTTTTTAAAAATAGAAATTTGTTACAGAGTTCTCTTTCTTGTTTTTATGATTAGATAAAAAAAACAACGTCAAAGAAAATTGAGTAATTAAAAAAAAAGATGTTTGCCTTATTACCAAGCGGATGATAAACCTTTTGTATCATCTACATTTATCAAACGTCACATTGTAAATCTAATCTGTATTGTAGCCCACGTAACATTATTTATTTTAGTTTATTTCTTTGTTTCTGTTATTATACATTTCATGTAAAGTACATTGTAATGGAATAGAAGAAATAAACTATTTATGTAGCGAGTAAGTTAGTATTGAAACACTTTTTTTTTAATAATGAATAATCATTAAAAACTACGAGAGAAGTATTATACATATTTAAAAAATGTTACCTTGTTAAGTGTTATGTTTTTATTTTACGCATTGCGTATTATTTTTTATGATGTATAGTTGTGTGTGTGGGAGCGGGCGGGTGCACGCGTCTTTTCATTTAAAATGATTCTTCCTGAAAAATCCTGCGGAGAAAAATGTTAATTTAATTTCATAATTATAAATCGATTTGGGAGTAATGATAATTTTGCTGATTAGAATGATTAATTTTTTAATTTAGGTGTGGATAAAGTTAAAATACTAACACGAATAAAGTTTATAAACTATGGATAATTGCACATAATTATGTAGTGTATTTACAAGCTTATCGTATAGTAATTATTATTTTAAAATTTTATTTTTAGGCATCTATTTTTTGGACCATTTCTGTGGAAAGAAAATAATAAAGAAAGGTAAAACAGATTTTAATGAGTTAAGTTCGTGCATTGCTAGTTGGTTACCGTTGTGTTCGTGTTTGTTCATTTGTTGAAATAAATGGTCTGAAAATATTTAAAAGTTTATGTAAATAGTTATTTTGCTGAACTGTAAATAAATTGGTGCATGTAAAAATGGGTTATATAGCAAAATCACATTTATAATTTATTTTTTGTTTGTATTTTTTGATTGGTAGTCAATGTTTGTACTCATTTTGTGTTATGTTTAAAAAAAATGAGTGTGTGTGTAATTGTAGAACTGTGCTAATGTTAAACATCCTTTGGATGCAATTTTCCACTCTATAAGTCTTCAAATAGCTCAAGTGATGTAGTTTTCCAGATTCCATTTTAACAAATATAAATTTACAACTTTCCTAGTATTGTTTTATATTCGTTATTTAAATAGTTATCTACAGCTCTGTGTTAGATAATTGTATTTTATAGAAAATCAGCCCCACTTTATTTTCGATCACTTGAAGGATTGATGCGATTTTATGAATCTTCTTATTCTACTCCTTAATGTATGCGGTCTAATCCCTTTCAATTCTGCCTTAATCTTCTTACACTTAGCATATTTATTACATCCTGACTCTTCGTTTATTTTCTTTATCTATTAACCTTTGTGTCTCCTTTAAGTTTTGGCCTTATGTATTTCCTTTTGTTTCTAAATTAATTAAGCTACTGTCGGTTTTAAAAGCATGCATACCAGAGATTAAGGACTATTTTCTGGGGAACGATTGTATGTGTATTACTAAAACTTTTATCTGTTTTAATTTGATTTTTTTTTTAATTTTGAAACGAATCTTTTTTCAGAGTTGGAACAAAAAATCTCTTATTATCTTGTTTAAAACCTGTAACGAATTAGCGCTTAGCAAAGTCAACCTGATGCTGTGCGATTCACATCAAACTGTAGTAGAATCTACATCAAAGTTTCGTTCTTAATTGCTCATACAAATATACAATTTCGTGTTTATCTTATTTTTTAAATGAGCTGTTTATAATTTACTAAACTAATAATGAGCGAAAAGTTAACATGTGCAAAAATGGTTTCTTAGCCGATAATTTCCCTACGTGAACAGAGCTGTGCTTATCCGAAAAGGATAATTCACTTCAATTTTAATTTAAATAATTTTTCTTTACAATTGAAGTAAAAATCTATACAAATTTAAAATGCACTTTACATCCAAAAATTTATTGAAATTATTATATCGACATCGAGACTACAACGACAATGTGTACGTGTTTCTTAGGTCATCTAGTAATGAAAAAGGTAGGCAGAAAATTAATAATTCCTTTAAAAATAAGGAAATTTATATTTTTCACTTGAGCATTTAAATAATCTCCCTTCAAAATTTTTTATTTAAATCAGATTATCCGTATTGGTGTTAGAAGCCTCTAAAGTTAGGTATCTGCCCTATAGATTCAAAATAAAAAAAATTTATATATTTTTTAAATTGTCCTAATACCATATACTATTTTCATAAATTTTCTTTAAAAAATAATTTACCTTTAAATGCAGAATGAAAACTTCGCTACTCATTCCTTGTAAAAATACAAGAAATACTACATCTTTCGATTAACGACATATATTAATCTTAGATTTTCATTGTTTTAATTTTTATCATTCTTCAATTATGTATCATCTCAAAAGCGTTTATTTTTCCCATTCAGGTTTCCTACTGTACAAATTTTGTTCAATAAAGCTTTACATTTCTTACAAATATTTTTTTATATATTCATCAAATTTTTAACCCATGTTTATTGAATTACTTTTCCGCATAAAACTTTACTAGTTTGTGTTAACCTGATATTAATGTCGTAAATTTTGTTTCTTTATAGAAAAACGACAGTTATAGTATTAAAAAAAATAATTTTTCTTCTTGTACATAATGTTCTTTCTTAATGTCTAACTTGCCGTTATCCTCAATTTTTTTTTGTATGAACATTTTTCCTTGTAACGGCTTAATTGTACAGTTGAGTGCATGAGTACTTTGTTAGAATAGAATTTTTTTGTACGAGTAGAGCATTACTGCTGTTTTATGGAATGCACATTCCTAGAGACAAAAAGGTAGTAGAATTATTAAAGTTAAAAATACTTTAATTTTCTTTTTGTGCATAAGTACTGCATGAGATAGATCACCTTATTTGTTTATTACCAACAAAAGAATACATTAAAAATAAAATACAAACATACATTGTTATAAAGAAGTACAGTGTTGTTGAATTCACTTAAACTAAAAAAAATTAATATTTTTGTAAATTTACTTAACAAAATTATTAATTAAACCTTATATTTGGAAGGAATATGGTTGGTGTGTGAGTTACGGTTGGTGTTTCACTTAACAGTTATATTATTATAAGTAAAAAACATCTTTCCCAAATAACTATACGTGAAATCGTATTGCATCCTTTTAAGGATAAAGTTGTTTTCGCTTTTTTATTGACCAATAAGTGTATTATACTGCCCTAATGATAATGCTATTATCCTTCTACTATATTGTCGCGTGTTCGCGGTTCGATCAGGATATTGAGAGATTAACAATTTAAGAATATTTATAAAAATACAATTTATTCATTTAACAGTATAAAACATAAATAAAATAAAACTAATCGGCAATAATAATAGACAATAACAAACAATAATAATAAGAATAATAGCAATAATGACAACAAACTGTCAATAATAATAATAATAAACAATGATTACATACAAAACAGAATTTAAAGAAAGGTCAGGATTTGTTTTCAGGTAGTAAATCGTAAAAAACAGAATCCAGTTCAACTGATTTGAGACATAATGACCACTAAAATTTACACCTTTAGACCTGTATTAACTGCAATAATACAATAGATAAGACAAGTATAAAGTTCATTCCGTTCTATTCACTGCACATACCTTTGCCGTTTACAAATAAAATTACCCCAACAATTTACGAATGAGTTCAATACTTTATCTCTTTCGCTAATTGTTTTTAGTCTCTACAACTTCCTGCGGTCTCCCACTGTCCTCACAGAATGGATGTAACGTCACTTCACACGTTGTATAAAGACGTTCAATCTCGCTTCTTCACCGTCTCGCATAATAACTCCTCGCTTAAACTGATCTTAACTCGTCTTTCCTGGAATATTTATACTCCTATCCTCTTGAGCCGCAGAACCAGACCCAAGTTAAAGCTTGAGAACTAACGTCCGAGTCATTACATTTTCCCATGAATTCCTACACTGGTCTGATAATTCTTCTCGTGGAACATCTGTGGTAGGTGTGTCGTTAGGCAGTATTACAAAGAACGTTTGTTAAACTGACTGTTAACCTTAGAAAAAGGAATCCTTTTAATCCCCTTCTGAATTCCTTCCATTATTATATTATCTACTACTTTTTTTTAATTGGGAGGAATCTGTTATACTGGTCTTGTTGCAATATTTTACCTTTTAAAAGAGAATATGAATAATTATAACGTTTTAGAGATTGGTACATCAGTTAAAATGTACCGTCGTTTTGTGTGACATTTTAACCAGAATCCTTCTCACACTAAAGCTGCCTGCCTGTACGCAAGAGCTCGATCTTGTGCGGTAATAATTTTGAATCAAAACTTTAAAGAGAGCTGTTTATATATATATATATATATATATATATATATATATATATATTTATATTGTATACTCCTTTTTTACTGTGCGTTTTTAATAGATCGAATGACTTCCTGACGGAAATTTTATCTTGCTTTATTAACACTTTCCGTTATTGTAGCCGAACCGAGATTCATAAGCATATCAGCAAATTTCACTGGAATACTGAACCATACTGTTAATAAATACATTTACTTTATAATTTATATTTATACATAATTAACAGCTAGAAGTTAAATAATATAAATCTTTGTTTTATTTTATTTTAAAAAATCCATCAATTAATTAAAAAAAATTTTTTATGACGATAAAATTACATCAGAATTAATTTTTTAACTGAACTATTAGAATTTCCTATAGCTTCTAATAATACTTTTAACGGTGAATTTGAAGTTTTTTGGAACACTTATGTAATTAAGAAAAAAAAATTAGACTGATTTATATAACATTTTTGATCATAACTTTTACTCCATTACGAATGTACTTTTTAAAAGTTAAAGGTGTTTTATTGCAGTTGTAAATTTCAGGAAGCAGCTTCAAATCTTTCCTGTTCTGTCCCAGTCTTTTTATTCCAGCGTTTTTTTTTCCGATCCCTACCTCCCTCCCATCCATCATCTTATATTTTCTCTAACGGAAATTTTCTGTCACTTATCTTGAAAATGATTTTATTTTTTATAACGTTTTATAATATTTTTATTTTCTCTTTCGTATGTGGGGCATGTTTTCAGTAATGTATTTTAGTATATTATTATATACTAAAATTCTTTTTTTCGTTTATAAGATGCAAAATTTCATCTAAGTAATTTATGAAAATTTTTATTATTTTTGTATATTGTAGACACACTAATTTGGCTGTAAACTTCTAGAAATTAACTTAAAACAGGTTATTTTTAACCGAATACAGCAACTTTTAATTACCGATATTTATCTTTTGCTTGTCATTAATGATGTGCGGTTGGGATCTTTCATATTTAGTAGATTATCTACATGTCAATAAAATTATCTTAAACTATTAAGAACATAAGATAATTAATAACGGAATGAATATGACGAACTTTGAATTATTTAGATGATTATCGATTTAAAGGGTAGAATTTACATTTGAAACAGTTATGTTTTCTAAATTAAACGTATCTATGTAAATGAAAAAATATTCCCTAGTTCGTCTTGGATTTAACCCGAGATGTAACTCTATTTTCTGCGCACATCTTTACTCTCAAAATAGTTTTTAAAAAAGTATCATTTCACGGTATAAGTAATATGTACTAAATATGAAGTAAGGATATTTAAGTTTGATATGTAATTATAAACAACTAACCAACTAGCTACAATTAATTATTTCCAGGTAACGCTCCTTAATCTTCCCTGAAGTATGAAAAGAAACAGTTGGGTAATAAATAGATTGCTTTCTGATTCTAAATTGGATTTATTTGAATTTTACTTATTAGACTTTTTTTTTAATTTGTATTTTTCCCCATTCCGTGGTTGAATATGAAAACTTTTCACTTAGAGTTAGCCCAAAAATAATTTCAAATCTGAAGTAGTAATTTACAGCCGTACTAAATAACAGTTGTTATTATAGCTTTCCCTTACTTTAGTTTCATCAAACTTTACACTAGAATATGTTCTGTGTAGAAAAATATGCATTTGTATTACTTTTTTAATAGTGCGTTAATTTCTGGTATGGTAAAAAATAAACAAATAGATAGGTTTTCCTTAAAAATCCTTGTTTCTGGTTGGATTATTCAAGTGCATTTAATACAGTAAATAATGACTGGAAGATTGGAATAATCAATTTAACTCAATTGAACGAACTCGTAGAACAAGCAACTTATGAAAGCGATTTGAACCAAACTCTTGCTGTTTATTAAAGGTGCTGATGGCTATCTGCACTGTTGCGCGAGTGTTGGGTAAATTTCGACAGTTATGAATATTTGTACTTCCAATATTCTGGCGCCTACCGTATTCATCGCTAATGCATTGTGCGATTACCTTGAAGTTTAATGGCAGTGATTTGCTCCAAGAAACGCATGTTTTTTTTCTGAGGCGTTGTGAAAGATAAAGCATATCCCACAAAACCATTAGTAGAAGGAATTAAAAGAAGCAGTTTAACTAAATTTCGAATATAAATTCAGGTAGTACTTTGCGTGCAGAAATTTCGAGTTAATAAAGTTTTATTTGTTTCAGAAACATTTTGTAACCTTTTTACTTGCTTTTCTTTAACTCACAATGTTTTTTTTTTCATGTTTATCCTCAAATCTTGCATCCTTAAATTAACATACATCCTGACATTGCCGATTGATGAAATTTTGCACAGTTACTAAGGTCGGGTGACAATACAATAATCCACCATTACTTTTGCAAACATCTCCCCGTGTGGGTGTAAAAAATTACAACATTTGTAAAACGGCTATGCGAGGTTTTTGGGGTCGAAGATGACAAATCTGATAGCCGTTTGATGTAAAAAAAAATGACAAAAACGGGAGTTTTTGTGGTTTCGAATTTGACATTTCGTCATCACCATATCGTGTATACACATATACATACACACAGATGATTTTTGGCAGGCAGTATGTTGAGTTACAGCTACTTAATTAATAATTTATTAAGTAAATGAAATAAAAACTTCACTTTGCAAAAACTCCACTATTTCGTTACTTTGTATAGTAAATGTTTTATTGAAAATTTGTTTGATATTTTATAAATATATTAGAAATTTCAATATATGATTTTATATTTTGAAATCAAATTAACCTACTAATTAAACTCACGCAGTGTATGATAATAATTTGATTTAAGTGCGACTAAAAAGTATAAAGCAAGTTTTTAAAAATCTTTAAAATTTTTTGTAATATTATTATGAAACAATTGTTTGCTTTCTTTTAGGTTGGACACTTTAAAAAAAAAATGGATTATTTTATTTATTATAATTTAGTAGAAAAAGATTGTAATTCTAAGCAAGTCATTGTTGTTGTCCATTTCGCTAATAATTTCATAAGAACATTTTTCTTCATTCCAGGGTTTGAATTGTTATTAGTTTAAAATAATTCAACTTATTCAGAAATTCTGTAGATTTTGTCTTTCACTTTAGAGAATATTTTTTTAAATAAAAAAATGAAATCTCTTGAATTAGTAGAAACTCTTCTTGCATTGTAAGAAGAGAGAAGAAATGCTGACATCAAGACTAAAAAATAATTGTATTTCCTTCAACTTTCCTCTAAGTAAAAAAAATTAAATTAGAAGTAAATTCCCTGTAAAAAAAAGTTGGGATTTTAGCTTAAAAATTTAAAAAGAATGAATTTTAACTTAGTTTGGTTTTGTTCAGGATACGATAATTTAGCGTAATACCGATTTAAAGGTATGTATTCCCTAGAATTATTTTTTTTTGACGGATAAATGAGGTTGGTTGATATAAATTGCTGCTCCGTTTAGCTATTTGCTAAAAAGAGATAGCTGTTAATAATAGTTCTGTGTAGCGTGAGAATGAAGTTTGCTTTATATTATGCAGAATTCTTGTCCTAATAGACCAAGCTACATTACTTGTTGACATTATGTCTGCAGCGTTCAGTTACGTTATTTATAGAAATGATTTAACAAAGAATAATCGCATGACTGCTGAACGTAGTGAAAAGTTGAAATTATTTTCATTATAAATTTGTTGTTTTTGTAATGTTACGTTTACTTTTTATATCTTTGCTTTTAATTTTAAAGACGATTGTTAGTAAAAAAAAAAGTTTCTTTGCGTTAAAATTTTTTTTATTTGTCTTAATTTTATACAAATTGAACATTTATTTTTGTAGCAAAAATTTTAATTTGAATTAAGTATCCTGCAATTTTCATATATGTAATTTGGTCTACAGAAATTGTATACATTATAAAAAGTTGTAACTGTAGTTTTAGTGTCTCGGTATTTGTTTAAGATTTTTCCTCCATGATAAATTTAAAAATATTTTTATTCTTACGATCTTTGCTACTTAATTGAAGAAAATTACAAAAAAATGCATCTTCATTAATAAGTAACAAAAATTTTTACAAGTTCAATTCTGTACTAAAGTATAGTATGTGTAAAAAAATAAGAAACTACATTAAGTTGGGTTGTTAAAAAAAATCATGAAATATTTAATCTATCCTTGTGATGAAAAATATTATTTTAGAAAAAAACAATTGAAAAATATTGCAATGTTACGCGGTTGACAAAAATTCCATTTTTAAACTAAATAATAGGGGTTTCCAGAAACCCTGGTGTGAAATATTCGATTTTTATGATAATCGTTTTTGGGAAAAATTTGTGTAGCAACAAACAGATAAAAAGAAGCAAACTATAAAAATCTCAAGAATGTTTTCTTAAATCCAGTCCCGCTTTGAGCCGCGGAGAGTTTTATTCACATCATCCGATTTTTAAAAAAAGATATTCACTTCTTTTAATAGACAAGGTTACTACTCGAATTTCACGATTGAAATTAATATTTCAGATTTAATCGTATGTGCAAAATAGTGCACATGTGGTGCACTAGATGCATCAGATGTCGAGTTGTAGCGTCTCGGCCTTTCGTTCGGAGGAGCCTGGTTCGAATCTTGGTCAGGCATGGCATTTTCACGCGCAACATGTCATCCACATCATTCTTTAAAGTTATGCCTACCGGTGGTGGTCCCGGAGGTTAAAAAAAAGAAAAGATGCATCAGGTTTACCCACCGGGTTGGTCTAATGGTGAACGCGTCTTCGCAAATCAGCTGATTTCAAAGTCGAGAGTTGCAACGTTCAAATCTGAGTAAAGGCAGTTATTTTTGTACGGATTTGAATACTAGATCGTGAATACCGATGTTCTTTGGTGGTTGGGTTTCAATTAACCACACATCTCAGAAACGGTCGACCTGAGACTGTACAACACTACACGTCACTTACACTCATGCATATCATCCTCATTCATTCTCCGGTGTAGTACCTGACGGCGATTCCCGTAGGCTAAACAGGAAAAAAATAAATGCATCAGATGTAAAGCAAAGTAGAGGGTGGCACGCGGGAAAGGGGACTACAAATTCTTAATAAAATCTTAATGTTTCTTAACATCTGAATAATTTATAACATCTTAGATTCCGTTTCATTGTATCTTTTCATAATCCTAGCTTTCAGTTAATCAGTGTTAATAGGATGACGGAGAAGATTTAAAAAAAAATTACATACCAAAAAAGTTGGTGATCTCGTAAGCTAAACTAAACACCGTCGCGGGCCACATTAAGCGAATGCCAAAAGGACATTCGCTTAATTAAATTCGATGTTCTCGGCATATGGAGTCGATGCTTTGTTTAAAGTGCTAGGAGGCAAGACCATTAACACCATACTACCGTGATAACGCTGCGGACTTTTCAGTGACGAGAATTTGATTGTTTCGGTCAGGATTCCTTTTGACCGTCACCGAATTTGTAGAGTAAAAATTTCCAACTTCTTTACCTGGTGACGGAACCAGATTATGACGCCGAAGTTGAAAGCGATGAAATTTTTCTCGCTCAGGCTCATAAAATTATCATTTCGGTAAAATGGTTTTACCGTAAATACACGATGCAACTATGAAACGGCCAACGTTCTGTTTTAATTAAACGCACTAAGGAACAAAATGACGTCACAGTAATCCTGCCAGCTCAAACTGTTGCTTTGCAATGAACAGTCTAAAATCACCTTTCCATCACGCCACTCTGTAGATTGCGTACATCCTTACATACAGAATTTTGTTACTTTTTTTTGTTTTTGATCTGGGACACTTATCAATGTCGAGATGTACCTCTTTGTCAATATATCTCTGTATGTAATAAAAGCCAGAAAGAATTTCTAGAAATAGTTATTCCTAAGAATAAAATAATAGCTAATAATAATTAAGCCTTTGCGGTTTAGTAAGTTTCATCTTATAAAGTTTTTGCGACATAATCAATTCAGTTTTAGAATTTAATCTGAAACAAGAATTTTCGGTGTTTCAACTAATCCAAAATAAGTTCTGAACTCTAGTTTGTATGTAGGTCGATTACAAATGTAAAGAGGTTGCAAAAAATAGTTCCAAGTAATAATTGTAGTTTAGTTTATGTCGGAAATGTAATCTAAATAATTCTTTCCTCCTAGTCATAAATTGATCAGACTTTGTTGGACGCCTCCAGCTTTAAACCGTTAATATTTGTAATGATTCCTGGTTGTAATCCTCGGAAAAAATAGTTATTACTTTTTTCTATGGTCACAGATGAAATATCTTCTTCCATCTCTCATGAAAATATGCATTACAATATCTAGGTTATGAAAAACGCCTAAAACAATTGTTTACTTTCGATTTTTCTGTGTGTCGGAAAAACATCGTTAACTTTGAAATCTGAAATCATGGTTTTGAAATAAAAAATCTGTCGTAACAAAACAGAATTTTATTGTTTAAAGATAATTTCTAATTAGAGCAGGTAAATTGTAAACATTTTTAATTTTATGAATTTTACAAAAAAAATCTTCATCATTGCGTGATTTTTCATACTTTTATAATGTCTTTTTTTTAATATGAATAATTTTTATTCCTATATGAGGAAAAAATACCTTTATTTTTACTGATAAAGGTTCTTGAAAATATTGTTTAATATGAATTTGTTTAATTGGTAGGGACTGCATACTTATTTTATTAGGTGATAACCGACCGGTTTTGAAAATACTTTATCTTCTTATTAGCTTTGTCTTGGCTGTTATCTATTTTTCCTTGTATCTTTAACTGACATTATTACTTTTTTTTAACACTGGTTTACCGTAGTTTAAATATCTTTAAAAATTTGTTAAATAATTTATTAATTTTATTTGATGTTTCTTGTTGTCTTATAACCTAATTTTATTTATTTATTTATTTTCTTTTTTACCTTATTCTTGAATTCAAAATAATGTGACATTCTTTGAAATTGTTTATGTACCCAAAAACCGTTATATATGTTAACCGAGGATTTTTTCCTACATGTAATTCATTTAAGAATATGAATAATTTTCCAATCAATCTTTATGTATCCTTACGTGGCACTATTTTAGTGACAGTTTCGTTTTAAAACTCTACTTTCGCCTTATCATTCGACAAGTTTATGGTTTTGTAAACCTTCTAGAAACTAAAATTTCGTTGAAGTTTCCTATTTATTTATCACAACTAATAACAGTTTTATTTTGGGATATAATTTTTCCATCCGCTTTAAGTTGTAAATCGACCATTAAGTAATCTCTTTACTAACTTTTACATTTGTTATACTAACGAATCAGGCTATAGCAATTTCTGTTTAAGTAAAATAAACAATTCGATACTTAGCAGTGCATTTTGTGCACCGTATGACAGAATTTATTGATGTTATATTTTAAAACTTTTATGTAAGATTGTACAATCAAATCCTTACGAAATAAGGAATATATTATTTTTATTCTGTTCAGTTTCTTACTTATAAAAGGTTTTTGTTTTTATCGAGTAAAGGAAAATTTAGAGAGAAATACAAATATTTATTGTTGTGATAGAATTTTATTCTCAAAATATTGGCTAAGAAGTACTTCCGTTTATTACATTATTTTATTACTAGACAATTTTTAAACTGTTAGATATTACGTTCTGTAACTTAACGACGAACTCTGAAGAAATAGTTTCGGTCTTAACATGAAGAAAATATCCTTGAGTAAAAAAAAAAGAAATGATTTACCTAATATAAGATTGTTCCCGTGATTGGAACTATTTATATTTGAAATTTGTTTGATCCAAAAAACTATAAGGAGGATTAGTAAGAGCAAATAAAATTATTTGTAATTAATGGTATATTTTCTGAAAATAGAATAAGTAACATGTAATTACTATTTAAATTAGAAATAGTATTGAAGGACGTTTCACACAAGAAATTTTTAATGTTTATTTTTTCTAATGAGAAAAATATTGTACTTGTGACGTCACTCACAACCTTAGTTTACCAAACAACCACTTTGTCCGTTAGTTTTCCCTCTTGTTGCTAACTAGAACTTGTTATAAGTTTCCTTCTTGTTATTATTAATATTTATTTATTATTTTAATTTTGTAATCTCCCTTTTCCAGATTCCTCAAATATATTCATCTGTGGTTTCCTGTTTGATTTTACGTATTAAAAATATATTAGCGAGAAAGTTTTTACCACAAAATAGAAAGGGCTTTTCAATATTTTTTTTCTGTTTAAAACCTCATTTTTTCACTTCTGTTGAAAAACTAGTATTATACAATTTCAAAAAAATTATTTTGTTGAAAAAAGATTTTTAAATATTTAGAATATAGAATATGAATATTCTATAATGAATGTATGACTGAATGCTTTTTTGCATGGAAATTATTTTCAAAAATGTTTTGTGGAATACGATTTGATTTCAATATAACAAGAATTTAATTGTAGAAAAATGCTGACTGTTTTTTTTTTAATTGCCAAAATTTTGAATCTCATTAATTTTTCGATAATAAAAATGTAACCAGTGTATAATTTTTTATTTATTATTCACAAATTGAGAATGCTTTACTCGTTACAGATTTTCTTTGTAAGTTTCCCTTTGGCGTCGTTAATGAGATGAATGATGGATGACTGTGTATACCTAAATCGGGTTCGATCCCGGTAGCTTGTATGTAGTTTAATTAAGTATTGTTGTATTATACTCGTCGATTTCTCTGCCTGATGAGATGCCGATGCTCACCATTATTATGATTCAATATATGAAGTTTCCTTTAAAAAAAAAAAAAATACTATCTTTCAACAGAAAGTACAGATAAAGTAGATTCTACAGAAAATAGATTTTACGAAGAAACTTGATCATGTTTATCTTACGTTAATTTTTATTTGTGTTATTTTACTGAACATTTTATTTACTAATTATCGCTAATCAAGTTCTGTTGTTTTATGGGAATTTAGGATGGATTTTAAATTGATTTCTGTGATTCCCTACACAATGTGTTACGATATGACTTTAGTTTGTTATTGGATAACTGTATTTATATTGCTTATTTATTGTGTTCGATATCTATTATTTTGTGTACTGTATATAAACAAATATTTAAGTTGTACAGTTACATTTTGTCTGATGTATAAAGTTAACTTATTTTTATACAATGAACGTGTGAAATAAAAATATATGCCTTATTAAATAAATACTAAACTTCATAAGTTTAATTGTACTAATTTGCTTTAAATGATAAGAAATGATTTTATAAATTTTGTATCTTGTTTCATGTTTGATTATTCAGTAACAATCCAATTATCTTGAATTGAGCAATTTCTATCACTTTTTATTCTCTTTATAATTATGACAAGCTTATACGTCTGTGTTACTTGTTATAATTATTATCAGTTACTGCTATCGACTGTCAAAGGAAAAGTGCATTTGACTAAAATATTTATGTTCTAATCAATAATGCTTGTGGAAGATAAATCATTTTGTAAATTTTTACGTACTGTAGTGATTCCTGGTTGTTTTTAAATGATTTGTTTAGGTTGGGTTCTAACAGCGAATAGTGTTATTTCACAACAGGTTAAAATTCATCCGGTTTCGAAGTTATCTTTGTTTAATATTTATCGTTCAAATTATGAATAAGAAATTGGCATTTTGTTTTTTTTTAAAGGAAACTTCAGAATTCCTTTATGATATGGCTGATCTAGATGAAAGATAATTGTTAGGTAAATAAAATACAATACCTTAATGAAGTTGATTTATTGTCAAGGGGTAAAAATAGAATGTGGAGTAAGTAAATTCCTTACGAGGCAATATTTAGCTCCTAGTGGAGCTTAAAAGCCGATTTTGTTTATATGGGCAGGTAAACGGCGTTCATTTTTCGCTCGACACCTTATCGCAAGCCATAGTCATATACAGCTAGTGGGATAGTTTAATTCTAAACTAGCCTCGTAAATCATGAAGTAGTGATATTGTTAAAGAGAGTACAAAGTCCTGGCTAGTGTTAACAATAAACCGTTTCGAATTTTTCTCATGACTAGGGATGACAAGTTTGCAAGATGAGTCCTTTATTGTTTGTCAAAAACCAGGTAATATTCTTCAGCGTTCTCTTGTTTGGATTCTTGACAGTTGACAAGTAGAACTAAAATAAAAAACGCATCCTAATGAGTAGTATGGACTATTCATGATTAATATGATACTTTAAAGTTTGTTTGTTTTATTTAACGTGCAATCTAAGCGGTGAAAAGTATCAGTCAAGAGAGAATGGTGAAGTAAATTGGTTTCAAAACCAAGTGTTGGTATTAGATATACCGTTCTTTATTAAACTGCACTTAATTCTATTGTATATAATACTCAGATCATTATTATCACCTAGATTACAATTTATTTGCCTGTTACGCATGTTACATTTACGTTTTAAGTAATTTTACTATTTTTTTTCTATTTGGATCGCATGTATGGTAGATTTAAAGAAATATTTCAATTTGTGATTATAGGTAGCTTAATTTATGGTAATTGGATTATGTTGAAAGTGATTTTTTTAATATGTAGAATTAATCCTTATTTTTAAAAATACTTGTGAGCTTTTTAAATTTTATCATCACAGTCTTTACATATTTTTGGTTACACTGTAACAAAGTTATTTTTATCTTTTATGCATGAAAATTATAGAAAAATTATATTAAAATAAGTAAATGTTAAAATAACATACATACATTTTATATTAGTTTAATTGATTTGAAGTTGTAATTTTTTCATAACTCGTTACTAGAAGACCCAAAAGTCAGCACGAGTCGACGTTTTGGGTGGAGATCTGAGTGTCAGTATTAAAAATATAACTGGTTAGTCTCTGGATCAGAATATTGTAACTATATTTCATCAGTTATCAGTCATTCCTAAAGATTATCTCTAGATTGTCTTTAAAGTTGAAAAATCTACTTGGAGGTCTCAGCCGTAGTTAAAACATCAACTCCTTTTGGCTGGCATCCGCACATCCAGCTGCTCATGCATGCATCTTTCAAAATCCGCACGTATACTTGGTAGGCAGTTTTTAGGAGTTGATGGTTTTTGAATACCTAAATCTTGCCGCATGGTCGGTTTTAAAGTTTTCTCATTGAAGGTTGGAACACCACTTCATAGTCTAGGAAGATGAACACTTATCACTTGATGATTTTTCAAAACTCATCTCTTTCTTCAAAAGAAGTTACCTTTGGAATTTTCTTCTACAGGAACTTGAAACGTTTTACAGTAAAACTTGAAAATTAATATACGAATAGAAGTTTATAAATCTGCTTAGGTTATCAGCGCATGTTTATTCGTAAATAAAAAAATAATACGAAACTGCGTTAGATATGTTTGAGTTGAAAAATCTAACAATTATTTGTGGATTCCGTATTATTAAATTAAACTCCTTGCATTAAATTAAATTAAAAAAAAAACTAATGCTTGATTTATCTCACATTTATTATAAAATTATAATAACTTCATTATAAAATAAGAAAAACGGGTTATACTTGTATGTTAAAAATTAACAAAATCCCTCTTCTAGTTTCGTTCGGGAAACTAAGAGGTTGTTATTAGCAATCGCAACAGATGTTGAATTTCGAGGAGAAACGCAGACTAATTATTTCTCATGCGGTCTTGCCACAGTTACGGAGGTTTTGGGAAATATGTATTTCACCTTTCAAAAAATACTGAAACACTGTAATCAAATTTATTTTCTAGAGTAAATGCTCTTATTTATCATTCGGCAAAATGGTTATTATATGAATTTAGCAACCATCATCTTTTTCCGTAAAAAATAACAATGTTCGAATTAATAATTTAAAAGACGAGATTTTACAAATTATTGACATTTTTACGATGTTACTGCACCATATTTCATTATTCCGTTCAAAGATGCATTAAACATTTTGAAGGATATGGTTGGACGTCTTTTATTAATCCATGTAAAATACAAGAATATATTTAACAAATTTATGTATGAAGCAAAATTCTTGTCAGTTTAATAGCTATTTTTATCTATAAATAAATAGGTGAACGTCAGTGAAATCCATTTTTTTTAATTTCTAGCTAATCTTTCATAGGTAATCCAGAAATGAATGCTAATTCATATTTTCTGCCGGTTTTATTAAGATACGGAAGCTTTTAGTTTTACAATGTAAAAACACGTTGCCGTTTTGTGTGGAAGCAAAATGAATGTTAGCGTAGAAAATTAATTTAATTAAATATATAGCTGAGTACAGAGATTTTACTAAAGAAACCATTGACAGTATACAGAACAGAATCAAAGAATAAATATTTATCAAAACAACCTATTTCAGATTAAAAGAAAAGGAGGATCGGAAGAAAAAACGTTGACAAAAATTGCATATTAATGTCTGTATAAAACATTAAAAAAATCAAAATTAATTAAAACTATAACATATTTTTAAACATCACCGTGGTTAAGTGTAAGGAATTGGATATCCTCTGAAATTAAACATATAATTAAACCTGTCCAAAGAGTAGGCAATTATCGTTTGATGTATAAAGAAGTAATTGCAATTCAAGATACGTTGGGCGATCTAAACCAAAGATTAAAGCTAGAATAAATTAGCGTTTTGGTTATTAATATGGAACATTAGAGAAATTGCCGATATCCTAACATTATCTGAAACAAGATTAGTTTATTAGAAACGAGTTTTAAAAAATGTCCTAATAAAAAAGATTTAAAAGCTGGAAGACTTAATTTATCAGTTACGTGTAGAAACTTCATCATTGAATAACTGTAATGAACTAACATCTATTACCTTTGTATTTTAAATTAAAATTTATTGAACTTTTTGTTTTTTATCATATAAACATTCAACGGTCATCCCCTGCTTTAAATTCTGTTCAAGTGAGTGATATCTGCCTGATTGGGTTAAGATATCTCTATCTCTTGCGATAAACGTTTGTTATATCCAGTCCTATATAAGGAACGTACAGTAGGTCGGATTAGCAAATGGCAGTCTGAGTTGTAGGTTTCATTGGTTTAAATACTTTTCAGTCTCACTTTATGCTTTCTGTTGTAATTACCTAAAAATGGAAGTGATTATTTGAATGTGTGTAAGTGAACAGCTGATTTTTTGTATGTTTAACTTTCGAGAACTCGTTTTGCAATGTTTTACTTTTTTTTTATAAAGTAAAATTTGAAAGATAAACCTTTGTTAAGTGACCGAAAGATTTTAATAGTTTTTCAAGCAGTAGGACGTACAGGTAAAGTATTGTACTAAGTTTCTGCTTGGAAAGTTTGAGAAAAGTATCTAACAAACTTTTAGACGATATGCTTGCTTTTTATTAGGTATTTGATTATAATTTTTACATTAATTTAATAAATCAGTTATAATAAATTCATTAAATAACGTATAATTCTGTTTTTTTAATAAATTAATACTTTTGACTACAATAAATTAATATTTTGTGTTATTTTTTCAGAGCGGGGGGACGGGGGTTGTCGAACGGGCCCTCGTTCAGGCGGCCCGGGGGGTCGCGGCCCATCTCGAGCACTAGTCTGCTGGAGGGGGGCTCCGGCCCCAACCACCTTTCTCACACGAAAATTATTGTCTATAAGGATGATAAAGGATACGGTATGAAAGTGTCTGGTGATAATCCGGTGTACGTTCAATCCGTCAAGGAAGGTAAGTTACTGACAATATGCTTTTATTACACATCTTTTCGCCCACATTTTAGAATAGAGGAATGTATGAATGATGATATTAAAGTTGACGTTTGTCGAATTGTTTATTATATCGTGATTATTTTCCGTGACCTTCAGTCCAACCGAAGGGCGGAGCGCTTGAATCCTCAGTATTACTTATAACTATTTTTGTAATATTGATCCGATCCGTTATCTAGATTACACGGCACAAATCTCCATTTAATATGGGTAATGTGTGATAATTTTCAGTCGCTCATTGCTGATTTTAAACTACTAAGATATTGAATAGCAATATACGAGTGTGTATATTCTGTAATGATTATTTTTTATCCAAGTTTAATACGAGGAATATTAAAGCCTTATCAAATTTATGAGTAGTAATTCATTTTTATTTGCGATTAAAGCAGTAGTTATTTTTCTGTTCTATTTCTAGATTTTTTATTTCGTTTACAGCGACGACATTGTTGATTATATTTATATATTTCATGTTATGTACTCTTATTGTTATCAGTCGGTTACTAATACACATTTTGAATGTTGGTTTATTTTATATTTATAATTTTCTTGTTATATAAATTTGTTTTTAATCAAACTGAATGATACAATAATTTTCTTAATTATAAATCGTAATTAAATTTGACGTTATATTTAATTTGACTGGCCTAATGAGAAGAATCGATTGATGTCTTTTATGAAAATCACTCCTATGATTTTAGAAGTACACAAATATATCATCTGACATTAATCTTTTCCGGATATAATGGAATATAATCTTAGCCTATGAGATAACATCAAAGGGTACGTAGATGAATATACGTTTTTAATACATTCTTGTTACTAAGAAAATGTATATAGAAGAAATTAATCTATCTTACAACTTCGTCAAATTTTGCGTTGTTGTTGCTTTTATAATTTAAAGTATGATGTTACTCGATTTATCCCGAGACCAGAATTCCAAGGGTTTGAACATTTAGAAGCTTTCTATATGTATTTCGTAGGGTTTTTTTTATTAGTTAACCGCACTTGTAAAGAAAATTTATATTAACAGATTATTAGGATGTTTTATGGATAAATATTCATGAATCCATAAATTGTGTGGATTTGGCGTTCCGTAATCCTCTTTTAATCAGAAACTTGCCCAAAGGAAGATTGTTTCCTAAAAAGAGTCTGCTCTACGTTGAAGCGAAGGCAAATAAAATTCGATCACTCTGTATCCGAACGACCTTTTCGTTTTTGATCCATTTTTATTAAAAAAGAAAACAAAATATTTTTTGTTTCGAGAGAATACCTTAATGATTTCCATGTTTGCACGTGTCTTTCGAATGTACAAACTTTACTAATCGATACTAACTTTTTATCTAGAATGTTTTATCCATAATTAACACCACGTAAAAGTAATTGTTACAGTGTAATTTTGTGGTTTACGTGAGATGTTAAATATACACGATCGGTTCAGTAACACTACTGTAATTGGTTATACTGCTTTATTAAGTAGCATCAGCTTATTATTTGCATCATATCTGTTTCGCTTCGTTGAGTATAGGCTATTTTAATTAGTTTAATCACTGAAATTATTTGGTCGCTTGATTATTTTATTTATGTACCGTACCCGATCCAATAGTTGTTATATTGTGATAATTCCGGTTATCCGATTTTAACGTTACGTTAGTTTCGTCTTCGCGCTAACTTTGTGTTTCTTTTATGTATAGCCTATTGTGCAATGTAATAAAAATAATAATAATAATATGGGATCTTTGTACATAGATTGTTTCGTTGTAGGTTATAAAACTAAATTGGGTTCGGCGATTGCTATTTTTCTGTATAAGACCGACCAATCCTAAAAAACTGTTGTTGAATTAATCCGACCGATTTACCATAAATGTAACAATACCTTAAGTGGGTTCGAACCAGTCGTACAGAATCAGTAAATAGATTGTATAGTTATTAGTCGACGTTGATAATTATAAATTATTACCAGCCGCATCGTTGACGAGATTTCTGATTTTTTTCAGAATTTTTGTTGCTCTTGATTTTACCTTTATTACACTTCTAAAAATATGTGGAACCGCTATACCAGAAGCGAGGCTTGGTTTTATTTTAATGATAACAGAATACTAACTTCTACCTTAAAAATTTCTGTGTGGTTTACGCGTATCTCCTGGCGATAGTTGTATTTTTTTCTTGTGTGTTATTCAAAATATCTACAGATTCTTATGAAAATTATTAATTTAACAGATTGATAAAATTTAAATAAATTAAAAGTCTAAAGTAAAACTATCTCGTAAAATACCGCTGTTTTCTTTGACTTGCTAATTTTTTTTTTAAGTAATCTTGGCTGGAATACGTTAAAAAAGTGTAAGGCAGCGAAAAACTAAATCCTAAACCTTTTGAGCATTACGTAAAATGACCGATGCAATGTAACTTTTCGGGTGTTTTTCTGATTTGTAAAAAAGAGTTATGGTAAATAAAATTGGTAAAAATGTTTCTGATTTGGACATTATTCATTTAGAAAAGGAATTAAAAATTAGAAAGCTTAGTTTAAGTGTGTTTGTGTTGATTTTCAGTCATTATATATTTTACCTCCTTGAAGAGTTAATGAAAAGAGAAAAGTAAAAAAAAAAAATTGTGTTTTTGTGATTTTAAAGAATTAAGGGATTTTCTCCTTGACTTATGAACTTTTTTCTATCTCATCTTACTGGAAAACCCCATTCCAACATCTAAAAGAAGATGGAGTAGAGATCTTATGTAAATTAAGTGGTTAATAATTTAAGTAATTTTTTTAGCTGTCTATGTACAATTTTTTTTTAGTACACATAATTTTAAATTCATAAGCAAAAATATATCATCGAATTCAATTTATGTATCTTATCAGTCTTTGATTAGTTCCTGCTATTACGCATTACTTTTTTTTTTTAGTATTATTTCTTTATTATTGAAGATCTTGTACATAAATGCGAAAATTTGTCTGTTAGTTTGTATAAGCATCACGCGGGAACCAACAACAGATCCCTTTCAAATTTGCAGGGTACATTCGTGTTATCCAACGGAAGGATTTAAGCCATATATCGAAAACCTAGCTCCTAGGGGGTGAAGTTGTTAATTAAATATATTAATTAATGAAAAATAAATTAATCCATTTAGTTCATTGTTATACTTCTGTCACCTTGGCAACTGAGATAGGTTGTGGAGTTTTCCTCGTCAATGGTTTGTGCACTTTAGTTACCGTAGTTGATATTATTTTTTCTTTTGTAATGTAGCTTCTTTTTCAGATTTCTATAAAGCCTGAATACCTTAATGATTATTTATCAGTATTATTCTCTCGATCATGAGGATAACGAACATTGCGGTGGTCCAGGGACCGGAGCCTTCTGGATAGATGAGAATGGCGAGCAAAGCGAACTCTTTGACCATGGATTGGGCCCCATGACTCCTGGAGTTCACGGAGAGCCCATGGGACTCGCCTGGGTCGACCTGGGCCCCGGGGTTTCAGGAGGCTCCGCTCTCTAACTAGACGGTCGGGGGAGCACGTGAACCCGACTGGCTAGGATAAAATGAGATTTACGTATTAATTTCTTTTTAAAATAAAAAAGAAGGAAACAACGCAAAAATCCACGTTAAAATCTATATTATATTTATGTTTTCGCATCTGTTGAAGAGTAAATGAATAATTATTTCTGGAAATTTCTTGATTCTAAATGGGGGGAAAATCATATGAATTGTAAGATGGGATTCTGTATTTGGTAAACATATACATTGGCTTCAAAAATAGTGAATTATATTTTTTAAAGCTTAGATTTAACTAATTCATAACATTATAATCTTTTTTCTTCGTTGCTGTTTTCAAATTATTTCTCGAATGGATTTTAAGTTAATCAATATTTGTTTCTAAATTTATTGTAATTATTTATGTTAATATTTTCACGATTATATATTTTTTAAGATCTATTTTTTATGCGTGATATTGTTTCGAAATCTTATTACTTTTAAATCAATTTTTTAACGTTTTTACCTCCTTGTTCAAAGTAAAGGAGGTATTGTGATCGCGAAAAATTTGGCTTTTCAGATTTCAACGGAAATATCTATTTTGACCATCCCTGAATCCATTTTGACTACTTTAGACTTGGCGTCTGTACGTAGGTATGTATCTCGTATAACTCAAAAACGATTAGCCGTAGGATGTTGAAATTTTGGATTTGTAACAGTTGTAACATCTAATTGTGCACCTCCCATTTTGATTGCAATCGACTGAACCAAAACTGTCCAAAAAAGTTCAAAATCCAAAAGATTGGATTTATTACTTTTTCTTAACTGCAGTAATAAACTCTCATAGAGAGAGCTTTTCAGCGATATATCATTAGTAGTACTTATTTTTCATTAGTTATAGAGTTATAGCAAAATAAAATGTTAATTGAAATATTTGCATCTTCGGGGAGGGCACCGGTTCAAATCAGATTTCATCTACTTTTTTTTTTAATTTAAATATATTTATTTATTGATAATTATTAACCCGAGAATGTAAAATAATTTGAAAAAAAAAATTGTAAAAAAAATCTGCAGTTACGCGTATTAGTGAAATAAAATTTTATGTACTTTTAATAATATGTGTATGCAATTTAATAGGCATTATTACATATGTGTATATGTAATAGCTTTGGTGAAACATCTGATTATTTAATATTAATTGAAAATTATAATTAGAATCGTATTATTTTTGGATTTTCTAGTTTAATTATTTTGGAATTTCTGTTTAATTTTATCTACATTAACTACAGGATGACTGAAAAATAGACCCTCGCAAGAACAGCATATACACTGAGGCATACATGTCCGATCTTTAAAAAATTGTTATCTTTTAGTTCATTACTGCTCCGGCAATTGTGTAACTGTCCACTTTATTAAAGAATTGGAGGATCGTATCTCACTTTCAAATGAAGTATACAAAAAATGTGTATACGTAATTTAATAGGCGTACAAGGAAGTCATGTGATGTCCTCATCAGATTTTTTAAATTTTTATTATTATTTTTTTATAATATATGACTTACTTGGATGAATTTCAAACGATTTTGGTTTTTCGGTTTGAAGAAAAGAGCATCGGTAGTCCGACATAATTTACTTTTCAGTAGAATTATTTTTGTAGATAGATTGCATCTACCGAAATAGAACCCTTTTATTGTTCCCATTTCAAATCTGCTGAATTTCATTATTCTATTTCTTCGAGAAGTACCCCACTTTGATGCGGAGAAAGAACAGAACCAGTATTTAATTTCTGTATAAGATATTTACCACTTGTTATTTTGATTGTTCGGTTAGTTGTTAATAGACCTCTAGTGTTTTGTCAGTATTTTAAAAAGCCCTGTTTTCTTCTGAGTTTGGCTAGTTTTTTAGGACATTCCTCCCTGATTCTTTTTTTCGTGCGCACACTTGTATACAGACTTTTAAATAATTTATCTTGAATTTTTATTTTTAATTACGTGTAACTGTTAGTAATATAATGGCAGTCCTAAATACAGAAGTGAGCTCACTGAGAGTCGGTGACCCACATTCTCTTGTACACATACCTCGTATTTCTTTGGAACACTTACGGTGAAGTAATTTGCGTCAGACACGGCATGGTCAATTTGTATGGAATTTTTAGCGGATGTGAATAGGTTGTAGGTTATATACTTAGCTCTATTGTCACGCATATACCGCCGCCTTATTATTTGAACCATAATAATGTACGTTTCAGTCTATGCTGAAAAATTAAAACCGATGTCATTTTACGTCACAAAATAAAACTTATAATTACAATGTTTAGGTTTTTAATGTTTGTTTTGTAAATATCGTTGTTGAGTCTTTTATGATTGCAAGTAGTTATTAGTATATTATTGGGAAAAATTCTGTGTTATTTTTTGTTTTTTGTCTTTTTTTTTAAAGAGCACCTGCTGCGTTACTTTTTGGCTGTAGATATGTTGCTTCTAAGTAATTATGTTTTACAAAACTGTGTTCTTATGATAGGTCTATGTCATTTAAATAAAATTGTTTAACGGTTGCGATGTATTACCCACTTAAAACTTAGTTTAATCCTTAAGTATCCTTAATCCTTACTAATTAATCCTTACTATCTAAGGTACTAGGGACTTTGCGAAAAATTTTAATCTATCAAAAGACATATTTTCTGTTCTACCCGAAATCTGTCTTCTCAAAATTTAAAATGTTTACGATATCCTATTCATGTTTATAGCCGATTAAATATGTATATTTTATAAAAATTGTAAAGGTATTTTTTACATTTTGCCACTTACTTAATTCCTAGCTGGTGTCTGAATTTGGATCGATTCCTAAGCCCATACGCTGCTGTGGGTGCCAATGGTTGTCTGATTTCATTAACAAGACGCTTCCATGCATGGGGATCCATGGTCGTTGTCCTGGCTTCGTTAAGGTTTAGCCTGCGTTTTTTTTTATGTCATCATCGATCTGCTTGATCCACGTTTTCTTTGGAGCTGTTCTTTGGACTCTAATAGGTGGGTCGTCATACCAGAGGAGTTTGTATGCTAGTCTGTTTCCACTGATTCTGCAGACATGGCCAAACCATCGCAGTCTTCGTGTTTGAGTCTGTTCCTCGACTGTTGGCTGTTGATCGCAGCGATAACGTATATCCTCATTTCGGATATGATCGCGAAGTGAAACTCTGATGATCTGGCGTAGTTATCGCATTTGGAATTTTAAGTTTGGTAACGTCTACCTTAAGTAGTGACTACGTTTCTGCTCCGTACAACCAAATCGGCAGGATCAGGGTCCCGAAAAGACGAACTCGGATCTTCAACAAGATGAGGACCCGATTTTTTACATTTTACGGTTTAACAAAAACAAAGTGCAATTTAGCACAAAAACATTTTTTTTATTAGCATGGAATTAAAAAAAATTAGTTAAAAAATTAAATTTCCTCAGCTACTAACGTGCTAGTCTCTATTCTCGATTTCTGGACATTTCATACTTATTTTATTGTACTCGATACAGGTTTTTTTTTAAGTGAGTAGCATAAATAATAACTAACCCTATTTTTGCTCGATTCATACCATATCTGATTTTTTATCGGTCGATCTTTCATTGGAATCTTCTTTATGGCGATATCAATTTCCTAGATACTTCAGATAGATTTTCGAAGTTGACACTATTTTTTTAATATGAAGCTTGCTCAATCACCCTAGGTTGTCCAAGCCGCTTGACGAGTGTATAGTTAAATCTTGCCGTTCTATCTTTTTTAAAACAGGACTACTGAATGTCATGTAAGAATTTATTCAACACATATCCAATAAACCATAAAACACAGCCGTTGCCCTTGTTTTAGTTCTACAATCCGCATACGATTTCGTACACTTTTCTTTCACTCCCTCTTTTGTCTTGTTTCGTTCAGTTTAGGTTTCCTAAGGACAGCATCTCAGGAATGGTCGAACTGAAAATGTACAAGACTACACTTCATTTACACTCATACATATCATCCTCTGAAGAATTATCTAAACGGTAGTTACCGGAGGCTAAACAGGAAAAAAGAGAGCATAAATGACTGTAATATAGCTGTTTTATCCTTTTTATGTATATGTGGTATATGTAGTTAAATCCGCGGTGAATACGTTCAAACTTCCTTCGATAGGAATTTAATAAAATACCTATTTAACTTTCTTATTTTTCTTTACCGATCAATGATTTTTGTTTTCGTATGTTGTTAATGTTTCCCATGTTGTTAAACTGTTGTTTATAACGATGTTATCACTATCTATTAATCTATTGTGACAAATAAGACGTAAAAATTAGAATAAAATTCGAACACGGATAATCTACATAAAATCTAAATAATTCCCGAGACATATCTGTCATTCATATCGACAGAGCTACTGACAATTTTAACATGATTTTTTAATACAGATAGTAAATTCGTATTGTTTTGCGTTTATTTGTTTGTAGCATTTAAAAAATATATATCTCGTTTAAAAAAGAAATAAAATTTGCTGTTTATCTGGGCTAAATGTATTGAGGTGTCTGTCCATTTATAGAAAAGAATCTAAATTATACCGACCTTGTTATTACTGTAATACAATGTTCGTATATTTCTAGAAACATATGGTGTTCTAGATGAGTAATTATGAAATTGGCGATCAGTTCCGTCCCCTTTTAGATGCGCTCATTATCGGGTAATGATCGGTGCGTAACAAATTGAACAATTTAACGGTACAGAATAAAAATTTGTTATTTATTTGTTTCCATTACAGATTCTTATCTAGAATTAAAAGTACTTGTTTTGGGTAAAACAGAATTTAGAAGTACAATTCTAATTTATTGTTGTAATTTTTTTTTATTGTCTGGTAACAAAGTTTATTTGTTGTTACGCATTTCTTTGTACATTTTGTTCTTATAAAACGTCACGATCGCTGCCAGTTGTTAGACCTTTATTTATTGTTTTTACCTGTTTTCTTTCTTCTCTGAAACAAAAATTAGCTTCCAAAAGAAATTTCGTGTACATTTAATCTTCCCGTTAAAGCCCATCAGGGCAAGAACGGGAGTGGGGGCGGGGGGTGGCGACCGGGGTGTCTTCCCGTTCGGGGTTTGGATGTAGATTTTATCTAGTGAAAATTAATCGAATAAAACATAAACGGCTACGGCTCTGGAATTGACCTTGAGAAATACGTATAAGCTGTACGTTATTTGATGTATAATGTACGTTTTCTTCTTTATTTCCGTACTGTTTTTTGTTTTATTTCTTGTAATTAAAAGTACTAAAGTTAGTTTTGTGATCCAAATCTGTGTTTTTTCTGTTACATTAAACTTTTATTTTTATTATTGTTTAACTGCTCTGTTTTTTTATTGAGGTAAATAGGCTGATGGAAAGTTACTTCAAGTAACTACGATTAATGTCAGTGTCAATTGGTATAGAAAATCAGTCGTTAGACTGCTTTTATTTTCTTTAAAATTGTAATTTTGTAACGATTTTATCTTTACCATTGTTGTTGGTATAAAGAATAAAAAACTGGTAGGAATTTAAAATTAATTCCCTGTCCATCCGTCCTATCTACTCCGTGTCAAATGAGCTTTCACTTTATTGCTTTATACTGTGCCAGGTTTTCTTGGCAGTGGATTATTCTTTCTCATCGTATGTAAGTAATTTAAAAGTGTAAAAGGATGTTTATTGTATTATTTACGCGTTCACTGCAATTTATGTTGTTCGAAGCATATGTGGGCAAATTAATATTCAGTGATTATCGTGAATTTATAAAATCGAACTTTCATAGACTCGTTACTGTGCAAACTATCCTGTAGTTAAACCGATATCGTATTACTGTTGTGGATGACTTCGTTATATTGTACTGAATTCCTTCTTTTTTTTTTTTAATTGTAACGTTTTCAGAATAGAATGACTTTAATTAGACGTAAAATTTGGTAAGCGTAATAATTTATTTAAGTTTCCACATATATTGGAAGCGTAATAAAAAAACTTAGATTAGATCATCTCTCGGCGATTAATTTTTGTGTTAATTTAGTGAAATTCTAGGAATGGTCGAAAAGTTTTCTTAAGGAAGCCTGAACCTCGCTTCAAGTTGCTATTTAAAACCTAAAAACAGTTTGTGCAAGATGTTTTAATGCGGTTTATGCTTTTCCGTAGATCACCCCAACGATTTTTATGATTAGTAACATGCCGTTTCCAGCACGATTGACCGCTCCCTGGTTACTCGCAGGATTTTTAGTGGATTGGATTCTCGTCGCTTGGGAGAACATGAGGCGCTCCTTTAGGGTTGTTTGTCGCCTTTTATTTTTGCGAGTAGGAAAGAAAATCGTTCTCTTCTGTGAGTAGGTTTTCCGTCTTGACCCACCGGGTTGGTCTAGTGGTGAACGCGTCTTCCCAAATCAGCTGATTTGGAGGTCGTGAGTTTCAGCGTTCAAGTCCTAGTAAAGTCAGTTATTTTTATACGGATTTGAATACTAGATCGTGGGTACCGGTGTTCTTTCAAAACACCGGTTTCAATTAACCGTGGTTAATTGAAACCCGGTTGAATTTCAATTAACCACACATCTCAGGAATGGTCCAACTGAGATTGTACAAGACTACACTTCATTTACACTCATACATATCATTCTCATTCATCCTCTGAAGTAATATCTGAACGGTAATTCTGGTTAGGATTCGTGAAGTTCTATGAGTTATGCGGTCTTGATATCTGTATTGTTTCACGGTGGCGACTTTGCCTACAAACCTGTTCGGGGACTGTTCTATCCCGGTGGCTTTACAATAACCTCGGTCTGAGCGTGAGGTGTTTATGGGTTAAAGCAAAGTCTACTAATCCATCCCGATATGTGGGAGATAGTAATAAGATTGAATTGCCCAAATTAGAGAATCATTGAGGAGTATGTATAACGCGATGTAGAAGAAATCCTCTTACAAGACACGATAGATAGGAAAAAACGTAAAAAATGTATTTTTTATCAGACATAATGATACTCTTAAGATCGGTATAATTTAAATTACTTGAAAGAAACGGGTAATATTTACCCGTGACTATCCGCAGTACGCTTGATAAAATTAAACGCTCAGTTATATCTTTAAAAAAAATTGTTACAGAATGTGGGAAAAGTTGGTGATCGGGATCACAAAGAACAAAAGAAAAATCTGTGATGCGGCGTAACAAGTGAACCATACTCTGTTTTCCTGATAGGTCTTTGAATATAGTCCCTTTATCTTCCGAGCGAATTTCTCTAATATTACCTTAATTATTACAAGTAGACGCTATGATCATTTGATTTAAAAAATCGTGCTTGACTCATAGGCTTACTTAACCAGAAGTTCTTCAAATTAAAGTAGTGGATTAATCAGTTCCGTGAACGTAGGTATTATTTTTCGATCTATTTCATGGCCTAACCTTTTTTTTTTTAAATTATTAATTATATTTCAGATGTTAATTTAAATGTTATATTATTATTTTAATAATCACCGATGAGATTTCTATTTCAAAAATTAGTAAACAGAAATATAATTTAATTTTTTAATGGATGATAGTTGTGTAGGATCCCTTTATGATCCTGTTTAATAAAAGTGTATTTTACACTTGCTATATCTATGATGTCGTATAGGTTGATCATTATCTAAATTAACTTGAACGACGATTATTTTCATATTGGTTAAATTTGATTTTTTGTTTTTATTTGTTATGTTAACGGTTAACATAACGGTTGTTATGTTAAATTAAATAAATATTTATTTTTAAAAAAACAACAATTTTTATGTACGTAGCTAATTTTCTAAACTAGTTTTTCTTTACAAGATTTCTTTGTTTTGTGTTAAGTAGGTTTAAGAGTGAAGTTATGCATGCGAAATTCACGTCCTAGTTTTTAATTCGTTCATTGCTGTTATTCACTTGTTCATATACACTTACTGTTCCTGCAATCGTCTTTATTACATTATTACGTGTTACATTCTGCATATAATTGTTCTCAGTATTAAAAAAAATAAGAAAATTAGTTATCTCTTATGTAATAATTAATATCTTGCTTTACAGTTTTTATAATATTGCTGTTTTTTATGACTTTAATGAGTTTATTCTTTACATGATTAAAAAATAACTATAACTTGACAATTAATAATTACCAAGTTGTAAATGCATTTCTGTATTTTTGGTAATATGACTATTTCACTGTTATAAGCGATTTATAATGTTATTTTTATAAATTATTTCTGTAGTAAATTACCAGAAGATTTTTTTTGTATTGAATTTAAAAAACCTGCTTATTAGGCTGTGTAATGAAGAATTCATCTAAAATATAGTTATCAATTTTTTATGACGTTAAATGTAATATTAGTTTGAATTTATAGTGACCCTAAAATTCGTCGTTTTCATTATTTACCCATTTTTCCTATATATTATTATTTTTCTATAAAATTACTCGTAGTATAATGATGAAAGATGGATTTACAAGGTCAAGTCAAAAAGTAAAGTGAAATTAAAAAATCAATATATTTATTTGTATTTAAATAAATGATACATGCGTTATATTTTAACATAATCCCCTCCTATTTCTATGTACTTAGTCCATCTTTTAACGAGCTTTTGAATTCCTTGCTGGAGAAAGTCTTCGGTCTGGTGTGCAGAAACCTTTTCACTGCTTCTATGGCCTCTTCATCAAATCGATAATGATTTCCTCGCAATTCTTCTTTTAATGGGCCAAAAAGATGATAATCGCTTGAAGCCAGGTCCGGACTGTATGGAGGGTGGTCCAGCAGCTGAAAACCAAGATCTTGAAGGCAAAAGACTGTGTTTTTGGCCGTATGAGGTCGAGCGTAAGCTCAATCTCATACAGAATAACTCTTGAAGCAAAATCACCCCCTTAGAAAGTTTACCAGGTCTTTTGGATTTTATTTTTTGCTTCAGTAAACGGAATAGCTCACAGCAGTTGTCACTGTTTACTGATTGACCTTTAGTTGTGAAGTAAACCAAACAAAAGTGAACCTTCCAGATCCCAGAATATCGTCATCATCACCTTTCCTGCAGACATCTGAGTTTTGAACTTTTTTGCTGCGGGAGATGAAGGTTGTTTCCACACTAAACTTTGTCGCTTACTCTCGGGTTCAAAATGATGGACTGATGTCTCATCAGCGGTTATTATTCGCTTAAGAAATGAATCTCCTTCATCTTCGTAACGTTTCAAAAGTTTCTGGGAAATTTCCAAACGATTCTCTTCGTAGATGCTGGTGTCAATTAACGTGGAACCCAGCGAGCATAGACTTTTCGTAAGTTTAAAGAATCATGGGTGATTGAAAATGCTGAGCCGTAGCTTATATTCAACTCACTTGCAATGTCATCAACTGCAATTTCTCCATTACAGAAAATCATTTGTTAACCGCTTCAATTGCTGTGGAAGGCCTACCTTGTTCCTGTTCATCACAAAAGTCCTACCATCTTTAAAGCGATCAATCCATTCGTAGATCTTGCTTCCACTCAAACAACTCTCTCCATATTGCTGCTTCATTCCACGAATAATCTCTGCTGTTTCACTCCTTCTGAACTGAGGAAACGTATCGCTGCTCGCCTTTCTTCCGTGGTGCAGTCAGACAAAGGAGCACTCATTTTAAACAGACTTTTAAACACAATCACAAATAGCTAACAATGAAATAACACTTTCAGTGAACAGCTGATTAGTTGTAGCAGAACAATCATTGCTGCCATACATGTGATTGGGAGGGAAATCAAAATTTCCCTTTACTTTTTGACTTGTCGTCGTACTTTTAAAAACTCACCTTTTCCGAGTTGAATAATGTTAATATATATAGTGAATTTGTTTCTTTGTAACTTGTATTTATATTAAATAACTAAAATGTTAGCAGTAAACCTTAAAGGAAGTGATAGCCAGATAATTCTGGCAAGGAGTTTATGATCATAGGTGTTTGATTGTGCAAGGATAACGAGGACTTTGCAAACAAGGAAGGGTCCAGATGGTCCAGTCACCTCTGCGCTCCCTCTACCTCGAATTTGTTACTGTTTTATGTATTTTAATTTATTAATCGTTGTATCACATTAAGTATTTAAATTTTCTTTCAGATTTATTTATTATTTACGTTACAACTAAGTTTTAAATTAAAATATGTACTATCACCAGGACGATAAAAATAGATTTGAAAACAAATTGATTAGATTTTGTATGAGCCCGTGGACAAAGGATTGACTGGTTAGACGCACGGACCCGTTAAGTAATAAGAATAAAAGAAAATTGGAAGCTTTGATATATATTTATTCATAAAAAGCTAGATAAAAAGTGCGAGGAATGACGAAATAGAATAAAGTTGGTGAGGAAAGCAACATAATTAAGATTGAAGTGAGTAGGAACAGGATAGGGAATTGAATAGAAGGTTGCTTTGGAAGAATTATTTGATGGTAGAGAGTTGATATAGCGTTGCTACGAACACAAAGAAGTGGGGAATGTATTTCTTAGATAGTTATTAGTACCGTAAACAGAAGTCCTCGTACATTTTGTTCTGAATTTAATACGCTTAGATTAACATCTACACTGTAACTGAACTAATGAAGAGAAAACAGTACAAAATTGAATCTTCGATCATATTTGATCGTGGAAGTTAGCCAATGACGAAAATAGACTTACTATTCTGGCAGATGTTACGTTACTGGTACGGGACATTATCGACTGATGACTGCCACGGAAGTCTTTTCTTCCCACAGCTATATACAAAAATGTACAAAGAAGTTAATAATATTTACAAAATACAATGAGGACCCTTGGAGCAGTGTTTCTGTGAGCGAAGAGTAACGGTTCTTCTTGGACCGTCTGCAGTTTTACACATCATCCAGGATATAGCAATTAACCTTCTGCAAAATTTCATAAAAATCGAAAAACCAGTTTCCTCATTTATGTATCATAAACAGACAAAATCCGAATTAAAACAGGATCTCGCTTCGTTCGCTCACCCAACGAAAGATTTATTGGATTCCCAATTTGATTTCTTCTATTTTAGATTAAAAATAATTAGTAAATATTACCGATCTATTATATAACAATCAATACCCTTATAGTTTAGGTCCTTTCATATTAATTCAGTCGTTTCATATCTATCAGTTTGCTGCCTCACCAATTTTTACAATCTAGTCAAAACAAAAACTTGATAAACTCCCTTCAATATTCTCTGTAATTCATTAATTATTTTAAATAAGTGTGTCTTGACGATCAATTTATTAACAGAAAATAATAAATGTATGTGTTTAAATGTTCGCAAATTTGAATTACTCCCTATTAATAAAATTACGACTTCCATCGCAGACAAAAGTTATTGTATTAATTCGTAATATATTATCAATTTCTTTTTGGTACAAGTATATATTCCACACGATTACGATTATGAGTGTAATTTCCGTATCCCTTTATTGTAAATAAAGAAAATGAATCTCTCATCTGATGTTCAATTCGAAACTATATTCTACATTGTTAGGTATATATATTTAATTGTTCGCATAGAAAACGTTTTAAATTTGCAGTCTCTTTCTGGTTTTGGCCTATTAATTTATTCAGATGTAAGTTTAATTAGGCCTATAATGACATGTGTTGTGAATGAGTGTGTTTTACTTCATTATACGAAGTAAAGGAAGTATTGTGATTCCGAAAAATTTCGGTGTCCAGATTTTTACGGAAATATTTATTTTGACCATCTCTGAATCCATTTGAGTAGTTTCGGCGTGACGTCTGTACGTACGTACGTCGCGTAACTCAAAAGTAATTAGCTGAAGGATGTTGAAATTTTGGATTTAGGACTGTTGTAATATCCAGTTTGCACGTCCCCTTTTAATTACAATCGACTGAACCAAAAATGTTTAAAAAAGCCCAAAATTAAAAAAGAATTGGATTTTTTACTTTTTCTTAACTGCAGTAGTAAGCCCTTATTAAGAGATTTTCAACGATTTATCATATGGTTCCTGTTTTCATTGGTTCTAGAGTTATAGCAAAATAAAACTAATTGAAATACAGGGTTATCATAAAAGAATGGTGCGGCTGCCAGTAATTCATAGGAAGATGTAGGGAAATTTCTAGATGTTATATTGGTATCCTTGAAAGCTTCCAACTCAAAAGTTTGTTTATCAGCAGTTGTAACCATATCGTCAGTTCTTGTATTGTTGTTGCGGTGAGTTTAGTGAGTTACTATGTTCTCGGATAAAGACAAAGGAGAGTGTGTTTTATTGATGGCTGAATTAAAATCCGTAATTTTAGTTCAACGTGCGTTTCGACGTGAATTCGGAAGAGATCCACGACACAAAAATAACATAACACGTTGGTTCAAACAATTCGAAGAAACTGGATAAGTTAAGAAACAGAAATCAACCGGCAGACTAAGTGTACCAGACGAAACGGTTGAACTAATTAGACAATCGGCAATTAGAAGTCCTGGGAAGTCCATCCCCCATCGAAGCGTCGAATTAGGTATTCCAAAATCAACGGTTCACAAAGTTTTACATAAAAAACTGAAATTACACGCTTATAAAATACAGATACTGCAGGAATTGAAACCCGATGATGGTGTAAAACGTTACAATTTCGCTGTTGAAATGTTGGACAGAAGAAGTGAAAACGAATCGTAATTATTGAGAAACAACGCGATTCGCCTAAAGTTAATGTTTGTTGTGGTGCGATGAAAAATCGTGTAATAGGGCATTTCTTCTTTGCTGAAAAAATAATTAATGGAGTTGTGTATCTTGATATGTTAACCAATTATTGCTTTCCTCAGCCGGAAGAACTCGAAAACACTCATCAACTTCATTTCCAACAAGATGGTGCTCCTCAGCACTTCAATGCATCGGTCACAGACGCTTTGAACGAAAAATTTGGAGATCGATGGATAGGCCAGCAAGGACCCATACTTTGGCCTCCAAGGAGTCCAGACCTGACTGACACCTTGCGATTTTTTCTTGTGGGGGTACATCAAAAGCGTTGTGTTTATACACAAAAAATTCGCGACCTAAACCGCTTAAAAAACAGGATTAATGAAGCAATGACAACCATTAACGAAGAAATGTTATCTAATGTTTGGAGAAAAGTTGAGTATCGTTTGGACATTTGTCGAGCGACTAAGGGCGCACATATTGAAATTTATTAATTATGTAAAAAAATGTTTGAGAGACAAATTTGAAAAATAAAAACATAAACTGTAAGTAATTCTGTTTTAATTTAAACCATGTTCAAAACCGCACCATTCTTTTATGATAACCCTGTATTTGGATCTTAAGGAAAGGCACATAGGTTCGAATCAGACTTCATCTCCTTTTTTAACTGTCTTTATTATTTAAATATATTGATTTATTAATAATTAACCTCTCACCGTAAAAATGTTTTACGATGAATAATAATTCAATAACAAAAAATATGAAAAAATATCAGACGTTTTTAATAAAATAAAATTTTATGTACGTTTTAATTTAAAACAAAACGGGTAAATGTAATTTAATATGTAATTTAAATGTAATTTTAGGGGTACAAGGGTTTTAGGGGTACAATCTAATGTGCTGTCACATTAGATTTTTTTTTTAATAGTAGATTTATTAGTTTTATTAATAGCTAATCGAAAGGGGAAAAACAAGAATCAAATTATACATTAGATTATTTTTCTTTGTTTTTACCTAGAAATACTATTTAAAGTACATACGTCGTTAAAGTAGTACGTACTTATGTACATATTATTATATGTAATAATATTTATAGTCACAAATGTTTATATACGAACTAAAAATAAAAATTAATATTGTTCTCAATCATGTTGTGCATTAAGTTGTTATTTTTAAAGTAAAACATTAATTCTTGAAGACGGTAATATTTTTGGTAACGTAATATTTTGCAGTCAGACAAATTGTCTTAATCAAACGTATACATTTTTGATCGATACATTTATTAGACAAAAAAAGAGAATTAATTTTGTACGGTGTTTTGGTAAAAGTTACTAGTGAAATAATGTTTTTTTTTCTAAACAGAACTATTAATAATTAATCAAGAATAAAAGGTTTAAGTAATATTTTCATCATCGTGTTTAGTTTAGGTACAAGAAAGACAGTAACTCTCCGATCTTCGACGTAGACCTATTTAGATTAAAGATTAATTTACGTTAATATAATTTTAATCTTCGACTAAAAGATCATCAATGTGACGATTTTTTTTATTGGTCTATATGTAAAGTTGACCGTTAAGAAGGGCCTTAAAGTAACAGGACGCGATATTTGATGAGCATTTAACTTTAGAATACCTCAGTCGAGCGGTTCTCATTAAATTTCCTTCGTAGCAGTGTAGTGAATGGCCGCAATTCCGGTCTGAGAGTCTTTGTTAAGCTTTTACTCCGGCCTTCTGTACTAATTGTGTTCGCTTGTTTGTAAGTGTAACGACTTTTGTCGCTAATGGATATAAAGTGCTGGTTTTAACGGATTTTTGTGACCGTTAGTTGGCATTTTATATTATTATTATTTATTGTTAATGATACATGTAAATCTAAACTTCCATTTTATTAAAGAGTTTTGTTTTCGATAAACTATTATCATCGTCTTTTATTTCTTATGTCTGAATAATTTATTTTATTTGCGTATTTTAATAAATTTACCTTTATTTCCGCATTAAATAGTTTATTATTAATCTACGTAATCGAATGTAAAAGGTATTATTGTACAATATAAAATCTAATAGCTGATCTTGCGTTAAGAAAACATTTTTATTTAAAAACCGAATGAGTTACTATACATTGTGGGATGTATATTACCTATTTATCTGTTAACAATATACAGTTTACTGTTCTTGCGCGTAGTTAACTGTATTATGAATGTATGAAGGGGAAAAAACAGGTTTTTGCAGCGTTACCTTACCGGCAGCTTGTTAATGGTTTTTTTTTTTTTGTTTTGTGAAGACAGAAAGGAACTGTCTCGTAAATTACATAACCATTTTATCAACAGGTGGGGCGCACCCACTGTACATATTTTACATTTGCATTTACATTATTCAAGATCACAGCCGTATATTTATTTAAGTCTTGACGCTTATTTTTTGTAAGTAAATTAACATTGTTGTCCCCATAGATCTTGTTTTCTTTTGTGTTAGGCGTTTAATTTTTTTGTTTATCGGTAGATATATTTTCGAAGGTTAATTTAACTATGTTTGTATGTTTTATTGCTGATGAATGATGTAATAAGACCAGGGTCAATCAAGTCATGCGTTATTTGTCGTAGTTATCTTTTTCGTTCAGATTTATCGCTGTGTACATCAGATAAAGACCTTCCTTTTTTCAGAAGAAATAATAGTTTGACAATTTTGCAGTCTGTTGATCAGCATGAACGGGTTATCAATGATGCGTTACCTCATAAATGTAAATGATTTCTTCTGAATTTGACAATTGTAAAATGTAAATTAAACGGTTTTGTTCTTTTTTATTTTTTCATAATAGTAATAATGCTATGCTTGTCTATATATATATATTTTACATATTTTTCTTTTTTCAGTTGTATCTTTGATTGTATTAGACGGACTATATTTTTAATTTATTTTCATATAGATTTTCTCGATTTCATCAAGTTTTTTAATATCATAGACTTCATTCTGTCTTGATTAAACGATTTTTTTTTTTATACCGTGTTCGGTTTATTTAATTTCTCAGAAATAACTATTTTAAGAAAAACCTTCAGTAGTATTCCAGGATTTTTAAAAAAACGCTGAAAGGTATTGTATCATACCTCATCGTTGAAAATTACTTTATTATTCCTGAAACAGTGAGTTACAAATTTATAATTACATTCAGTATAAAAATATTAATTATAAATAAAATTATCTGTCGTAAAATAAAAAGAAATCACTCTCGCACAATTTTGGCTATCATAATTATTGACTAATTTAAAATGATCAAAATCATGATTAAAATTTTTGTTCGTTTTTCCAAATTATGAACCTCTTAAATTAATAACTTTTAATCATTTATTCTCCTATGATGGCGTGACTATCCGAAAGCTTTTAAGAATGTATTTTTATTTCATTTTTTTTAACAAAATGGTTTTTAATATTTCTGTATTAATTATAACTATTTATTATTGATATGTTTGACCAGATATGTACAATTATCTTTACGAGTTGGACTACAGCATTTTAACCTTGTTTTTTCTTTGTTGAATCTTATTTACCGGTCTTGTGTAACTTCCCTTAATTAAAACTCTTTCGACCAATGCAATGGTATTCAGATTGTAGTAACTATAAATTTACCATATCTTAAATATGGTAATCTGGGGCAAGTAACCCCCAGATTATGGTGTGGTATGGTAATATGGGAATCTGGGGCATGTAAGCTGCATTTTTTCTATTTTACAATGTACAATAACTGATTTTAAATAGGAGTTTAAGAGTTGCAGTGTAATTAGTCATAAACACTGTATGTAATTTATTAGTATGATTTCACGGGATAAGAGAGATGTAGTATGAGAAACGGCATAATATTTTTAGTCCTTTTTTTCAATGTTTTTGGGATAAAAAGATAAAAAAAAACAATCTCAGGTATTCGTTCTCAGTCCAATCATTAAAAAATTTCTTATTAAATATGTTGAGTTTCTTTTTCCTTAAGTTAAAATTGTATTTTTCTTTTAATACAGTAAAAATGATGAATATGTTTTGGACACAATCCTTTTTTGACAACTAAAGTATAGTTGAAGTATTACTAGGAATGGCAGGATTACCTGCCATTCATCATTATTAAACCCCTTTTATGTATAAAATTTTGTTGTAAGTGCAATAGTTAGTAATAATACTTAAACCTTAAAGTATGTTTTCTGATTATTAATGACGTCGATAGATCTAAACTATTAGTTCTCAAAGTGGACGATAACGCCCCCTCTGTGGGCGCTGTAGACTTTCAGGGGAGCGGTAGTATAAGGCCAACAGAAAATTGGGCGCGTTTAGGCGGTTTAGGAAGGCGATGGTTGATTAAAAAAAAAGGCAAAAATAATTTTTTCCTGATATTTCAAACTAAAATGTAAAATAAAATGTTACGTAAGTTTCAGCTCAGAAGTAGGCAATGCCACGTTTAAAAACAATAATTGCAATTGCTGTTTTTAAGATCGCATTTTAAAAATAGCAATTGCAATTACTGTTTTTAACAGATGATAAGTTTAAAACTTTAGGTAGGCGCTAGAAGAGTTTTGATTTTCAATATGGGCGATGGGCGAAAAAGTCCGAGAATCAATGATCTAAACAGTTTCACGCTTGCGCTGTGTAACAAATACAGAGTGATTTTTTAGTCCTGTCACCCAATTTAAAATGTAATTTAAGAAAGGTAAATTTAGGTGGAATAAAAAAATGTATTTTTTACTTTCAAAAGAGATCAATAAAAAGTTATTACTTACATAATTGTTAAAAAATATGTTCAAAATGCCCACCTCCCACCCCTTGCGGTTATACACGTACGAACTCTTTTCAGAATATTAGCAGAAACCTTTTTAAGAGTTGCATTGGAAATATTCCTGATTAAGTCTGTAATATTGACTAAGTTCATCAATAGTTAGAATTGTTTTTGAAGGCCTCGGACTTAATATAGCCCCACAAAAAGTAGTCAGGAGATGTGAGGTCTGGGGACCTTGGAGGCCATAAGCCCTTGCTTATTATTCGATCATCAAAGAACTCTTGCAGAAAATCCATGGTTTCTCGAGACGTGTGGCATGTAGCGCCGTCTTGCTGAAACCAATATTGGCGCACAATATTCCTGTATACTTCACCATTTACCGTCTGTTCGAAGAATATGGGTCTACTATACGATGACGAGATATCGCACACCACACACCAATTTTTTCAGGTTGCAAAGATTTGTCTTGTAAAGCGTTAGGATTTTCAACAGCCCAAATTCGACAGTATTGACTGTTCACATAACCATCGAGATGGATCGAAGCTTCATCACTAAAGAACACTGTTTTTAAAAATTCGATTCAGTTATCATTTACGAGAGACCTAAACCAACGGCAATATTGCAATCGCTTGTTTAAATCTGGAGGCTGAAGCTCTTGGACTAATCGTACGCGATACGGATACAGTTTAAATTTTTTAGCAGCTTTCTGAATACTCGAATATGACTAATCAAATTGAGTGGAAAGTTTTCGTAAACTTTTCCGTGCAGTCTTTACCTGTTTCTCGAAATCGGTTTGCTAGCCTAGAAAATGACATTTTTTTCTGGCGGAGGAACACCTAAAAATTTAATTTGAAATGATTGTTTTACACTCGCGTACGATTTCGTAGCAAAATATTGTTCAAGAATGAAAACTCATTGTTCTATGGTAAAAGACATTCTGTTCGTAACACGACCGGAAACGGCACAACAGTTTACACGGCTCAAGGAGAATCAACAAGCACTGCCGTATCTATACCGGTTGAGTAGCGCTACCAACTTCGTGTCACAAAACAAAATTTCCTTTTCTTAGAAAAAAATTACCAGACATTAACAATTGGGTAACAGGACTAAAAAATCACTCTGTAGTATCCCAACAACGTTCTGTTCAAAAGTAAAATGTAACTGCTTATATATTTATATATTGCTTGCTATAGAAGTGTTAGTAATTTTTTACTGTAGTCTGTATATGTTGTTAAAAGATAATAAGATGCGTTATTATAAATTTATTCTGAAATAATATTGATTTGGCCATGACCGTTATAAAATGCTGACAACTTTCACAACTCCCGCGCCAAACAGAAATCAAACCGATGAACGTTTCGATGAAAACGTTGAAATCGATGATCGTTCTTGTGAAATGTGAAACCTCACTACTGTAATATTTTTTCTTATGGTTCGTTGGCCGTTGTTTTCTGTTTTCAGTCTCTACCAAAGTCCAATTTTTCTGTGTTTACGTCATCTTTCGGCGACCTTAATTATTACGATTGTACAAAATTGTTTTTGTAACTGCTCGTCTTTTGTAAATAGGTTTCAGTATTTTCTGTGGCGATCATTCATTAGTTTGAACACGTTTTATTTGAAGATTATATTTTAATACAGAAACTTAATACAATTTATAAATGTCATCTTTTACTGTTTTTTTCTGATGTCTGTACAAGTTTATCGTCGATCACCCATCTTAAAGATTTCATAAGCCTGGCGTATTTGAAATTTTGTAACGAAGCGTTACACTTTTTCTGAATCTTCTGCAACATACACATAATGGAATGCGTTTTCTTATAAAAATTATGTTTAGGAGGAGTTAATAATAATGTACTTTTTAAATGCAACTCATACATTGTAAAATTTCATTAAACAAATGTAATTTCCCTTTGATTTTTTTATTTTACGGTTATCAGATTAGTTTCTTGGGATTATTTAATTTTGTTCTAAATAATACATGTAAATATGATGGTAATGCCGCCTTGGTCATCTATGTGCTGTCTTTTTATTTACTGTTCGTCATCAGTAGCATTGGTTTACAATCATTTTTTACTATTACTGAAATTATGTTCTTAATTTATAAAGCTAATTTGTTTTATTACTTTCTCATAATTTGTATTTTATTATTCGAATTGATACAGTGACTTATTTAAGAATTTTTATTTGCGACCTGTTAAATGAAAACAAGACATTTTTTATTTGATGACTACTTTTAATTGAATTTAAATCTGAAATTATCGTTGGTTTAATCGCTGTTTATATTAAATACCGACGTATGTTTAACACTTCTTTATTCTTTGGTTGGCTTGTTAACGGTAGTTTTTTTCACGAAGTATTACCGTTTTTAATTAATTACAGGTTACTTTAGTACACTCTGTTTATATGAAAAAAATAAAAAATAAATTCTGCTGATCATAAATAAATTAATTAGATAACTGTGTGTACATGCGGACGCGCATGAATTTGCATGAGTGTGAAATTGCTGATTTTATTTACTTGATTGATCGGTTGTGGAGGAGTAATCCAATTATGGTGTGGCGTCGTATTTATGAATAAATTTCTGTATCTTATCGCTATTCCGTGATCGCTTTGATTTCTTCTTTTTTTTTTAACAGAGATATCCGTTAACTTGTTGAAGGGGTCGTTTTTGCATTACGGAAGCACTCTTCCTAGTGAGTAAAATATTGAAATGTTCACCGGTTATTGAACAGGGAAGGGAGTTGTTTTTTAACGCTGAAGTGTGGTAATTACTTAAAAATGAATTGATGGAATCAGGCAAAAAATGGGGTATGGTTTTTTTAGCATTTCGTGACGTTGACTCAGGAATCCCAAAAAAAGAATGTTCGTACGTATGTATGTACATGTGTTGACGTATTTATAGATTAATTAATAATTAAGCTTTTGACTGGATAAACCGATTTTTATGAAATTTTGTACATCGACTAGTGTATATGGGACAATTTGTTGGTAAAGTTTTGGGTTCAATTTTTTCAAAATTTTGAAAACAACCTGACCTTATATTAAGCTCAGTATATGCGTTCAGATATGCATATCTTACCGTTAAAAAAAAAAAATTGCCTCAAAATTCCCCGTACCACAAAAAGTCGAAAAAGCTATCTTTAAATTTATTGTATACTTTTTAATCATTTTTTTTTGTATTTCTTTCTAGGCATAGTGGTAGAATCAAAGTAGCAAAAACTAGGCGAGGTACTAGGCAAATAACTAAAAAAAAAGAAATACTTTTGGGATAATATTGTGGGTATGGGAGCCGAACAAAGTTAAAAATACCGATTTTTTAAAACTTTTTTTGGTTTATTTTTACTTATTATTATTTTTTCTATACATAAGAATAAATAACCAAAGGCAGAAAAGTATTACTACTGTGTTGTCAGCTTTTTTAATAAATATTGTACTGTAAACTTGAAGTTAAATTACATCAGTGTATTGATTTCAACAAATGGGTTAAGAAAATAGGAAGTTAAAATTAGTTTTCTGTTTGAAGATATACTATTGTCTAAGGGCAAAATTCATGAATTAGACCCTTTTCGGTGAAATTTGGGAAGTTGTTACAGCGATTTCCTCCCCTCATACTTTCCCGGGTTGCTTCCACGATTTTGATTGGGATTTTGCCTCAGGAAAGTTATGGAATGCCTTGCGTCATTGTTATTAATTATTCGCTCCAAAATTTCTTTTTCTTCTTTAAGCCAGAAATGGTGAATTAAGGACGTATCCATACAGTTTTTACTCTATTAATTGCAGAGAAACCAACTTCTGCTTTCTTTTATGTATTGAAAACGGTCGTGAACAATGTTTCATATTGAACCGTGCGAAAAAGATTGACTTTCACTTTTATATCTTTGAATGTTAATCAGCGATTATTAAGAAAATTTTATTCACTTTCCCGGACATGATCAGCTGATGTAAAAGGATGCTTGCTGTTTGGTGCATCCATTTTACTTACTCGACACTACAGAATTCACGACACCGATGTCCCATCTGCTGCACAATTATTACTTAAAAAGTTATAAATTATTTTGAATTCACATTTAATTTCAGGTAGTATTGTCCATTTTGTTCACAAAATCAAAAACAGATCGCAACTCAAGGAGAGTCTTTGTAAAACGATCTATAAGTATTACAGATTGTAAAATGATCTATAAGTAGGGAAGAGGCGATAATCGTCATTTTCTCCAAGCTTAAATCCGAATTTGTATATAACTGAAATCGTACTTTGTTCGATATATCGTATAATACTGATAGAAAAACAGATTCAGGAAATATATTAGATACAGATTCCGTCACACGTTTATGCTGCAACAGGAAAAGCTAAAAGCGGGATAATAATTATGAAAATAAAACCGCGAGTTTCTCAAAAATAATTATTTAATGAAAAATTATTTTTACGACTATATGTAAAATAAATTTTGATGAAAACGTAAATGTTTTCATAAAATACATATACTACATACTATTATTTTGTAAAGTTTAAGAACACTACTCGTTCATAAATGATGTAAAGAAGAATCCTGTAAGATTTTATTTTATATTTTCGTGAATTTGGTAATATGTATTTTGTATAAATCTTTGCATGCATTTTTGTATCGTTTAGATGTAAATCACGTAGGCTAAGGTTCTTATTGTAGGTTAGGTTTTATATATATAGTAGTAATAGTACTGTAATTGTTTGTAGTACACAGAATATTACATGTTATGTGATGTGACTTGCAGGAGGAGCTGCCGAACGTGCCGGGCTTCAAAGTGGAGACATGATCATCAAAGTAAGTATACAGTAGCCAGCAGTCATTTTCATTATATGCAGTAAATGTAGACATTATATAGCCTGTAATCTAAATACCGTCGTTATTATATCTGTATTATTATTATATTTTGCAAGTGATCATTTTTTAGAAGCATGCAATTTTTTGTTGTCCATTAAAGATTGTTATTTTTTCGTTGTAAATGTTTTTATACTTATTACGCGATTACGCTCCGCCAATTCAATCTGTGATTCAAATTACATTACTTGATTATTTTTTTTTTTATTTGTTAAAGAAATGTTTCCGTTACTCTTAAAATACCCAAGCTTCATTAGATGTCACTTACAAAAAAAGTATTTTGTTCAATATTTATATTAGTTAGTTCTTATTAGACCGCATTATCCGGTCTTTTGTAATAAAGGGGAAGTAAGGCAGCAGCAACCACGAGTACAATTCTTACCGCAAATATCGATTAAAGAAGTTTGCATCATTATCAATAAAACTTTAACGAGGTTGAAGTAAAACTTCAACATAAGATGACCGTATGATGACGTCAGTTTAGGAATAATATCCATAATATCTCTTGGCTTAAAATCAAAGTTAATTAAGGTTTGTTTTTTTTTAACTAACATTTTTTATTTTGTTGCTCATGTTTGAAAGATTAAGTAGATTAAGCTTACTTGTTATTAATGATTATTACAACAGTTGAATTTATTAATTTTTAAAATTAAAACTACCAAGTAGCTTAAATTATTATTTTTTAGATTTAATTTTCTAAGCATTTGGCACCGTTGGTATTAATACAATTGTATAAATTAAATTTCCACTTACCAACAATTTAAAAATATTTTTCCAAGTACTTTCAGAGTTGCTACTCCATCATCAGGGATTTCTTATAAGATGGTAATTCAAAATTCATGTGTCATATGTATAGTATATTTAAATTAAAATTGTTACGTTCATAATAGTCGGTCGTCAAGAAATGAAAAAATAATAAATAAATATAAAAATTAAATATGTATAATATAATTTTTTTTTCATGACGAGCGATTATTATGAACGTAACAATTTTAATTTAAATATAATTATAATTATGACATAGGAACTTTGAATTAACATCTTATAAGGAATCCCTGATGATGGAGAAGCAACTCCGAAAGTACTTGAAAATATATTTTAAAATTGATGGTAAGTGGAACTTTAATTTATACAATTATTTTTTGCCGTTAACTTTCGTGCTATTGTTTATACACACCGCTAATTCAGACTGTGATGCGAGTGCTGTCGCCCAGTGAAATTAAAAATATTGGCGGAAGGATTAAAATAAATGCGATGTTTTCACTGCTTATTAACTATTTATAGGTGATGTTTAATGAATTCATTTTATCAGAAGCACGGTCTACTGTATCTGCTAATTTCTTCTGTCGCAAGCTACGGTTCATGGTGCGGATGCGGACAGTTATATTTGTTTATATCATCGTGTTCATTTAATCGTAATGATACGGAAGTAACATCAACCATAATCGTGACTTTTTACGGGAAGATTTGGATTATACGATAAAATTTGGTCGCTTCTTTAATACCAATAACTCCCAGTATCGTTTCAGTGTATCTGTAGTATTTGCCTCTACAAAACTTAAAACTGCATAAAATTAAAACTAAACTTCCGGGTTTTTTTTATAGATTTTTCATTTGAAACTGTTTAAGAATATGAAACGTGCATAGAAATAAATATACTTCACAATTATCTTCTAAGAGATAAACTGTTAGTAGAAAAAGCAAAAAATATTTTCTGGGAGATCCGACCATAAATTAAGGGAACTTTTATTATGTTAACTACTTAACATAGTTATTATTTATGGTATTTAGACCTGCATATTATGTAGGAAACGTGTTAAAGCGTGGTCATTTTTAAATATTTATCTCATATCCATTTTTTTTCTAGTTGCAATTCTACTGGTACGCCCGTGTCTGTTCTTGAATTTGGATATAAATTAAATACCCTTAGGCATGTGTACACATGAGTCGAGTTAGAGGGAAAAAAACTTGTGGACACACCGTTAAAGTTTTATTACTCTAAATGTTTAAGGGCTGCCACATTCCTCAGCCAGTATAATTGTATTAGGATCGGTGTGTCTAGACGGATTTATATTGTTATCATTCGAACCTATGTTAATTTCGTTGCATCCAGGAGGGCTTAGATTCACCGGGTTGGTCTAGTGCTGAACGCGTCTTCGTAAAACCGCAGATTTCGAAGTCGAGAGTTCCAACGTTCAAATAAAGGCAGATACTTTTATACAGATTTGAATACTAGATCTTCTATACCGGTGTTCTTTGGTGGTTGGGTTTCAATTAACCGCACATCTCAGAAATGGTCGACCTGAGACTGTACAAGATTACAGTTCACACTCGTGCATATCATCCTCTTAAGAAAAAGCTGACGGTGATTACCGGAGTAAAAACAGAAAAAAGGTGGGTTTAGATTACAACGAATAACATTATATAAACATCATTTTGTTGAATATAAATTTGCAATTGAATCGGTAGGTAAAAAGAAGGCAGGCGGCTTACATTCCCCTCCTCCAAGCATACCATCCTAATTTTATTAGTTATATTTTGTTAATACCTTTCGGTATTTATAAAAACTCTTTAACTTATCGTAAGTATGTTTCATATTGAATATTTTTCTTACATATTGTTTTTGTTAGCCTAGCTATTCCTCTCTTTTTTGTTTTGCATTTTAATTTTGATGATGAATACACGAACTTATTTCTTTTAATTTTTCTTTAATGGTTTTTTTATTTTGTTCTACCTCAGTGTGAAATGTAAAGTGAATGTTCATTGACCGTAGAGCTGAAAATTCATTTTGAGGGTCCTTGAATCGAAAAAATTATTTTTAAATTGTTAGTTGTATTTTTTGAAAGTATTGACATTATAGATCAAGATATTGTACGCGGCATCATCCTTTTGAGCAGAATAGTAATCGAAATACAAATCATCGATTTCGGCCAGAATGAAATTTTCAGATTTTTTTAAACTTAAATGATTACCAATTTTGATTTAGATTAGAATTTTTTGTTAGTGCTCAAAAATTTTATGCACATTTGATAGCGCTTTGTAGGTGGCCATGTCCGGTTAAAGTTTCTGTGGAGCTTCCACGAACAGTTTTTTTTTTTTTTAATTTTGTTGTAGGAGAATGGGTAGTGACATAACATATTTTGTACTTTTTTCAAGTATTTTTTTTGTTGTAATTTTACTCTTTACAATTTATCTTATTATATTGATTCTTAATACATAAACGCGAAAGTTTACCGATGGGTTTTTTCCTTACGTTTGTATTTGTCTGACTTCTGTTGTTGAGGTAGCTAAATCGTTCTATTGTGGTTCGGCGGTTAGAAATTACTGTTCAGTTTGAATAGAAATGCGGTAACGTAGTAAAGAAAATTACAGGAATAGATTTTATTGTGATTTAACAAATTTATTAGTTAATTTTATTTGGTGCCACGTAACTCCTAGTTATTAACCGTATCCCATTATCGTCGCGGTTTGAACCGTAGATTCGTTCCGGCTCAAGAATTTACTTTCCGTACTCTTCTTCCCGATCTCTACCTTCATCTAAAAAATTAAAAGTACGCTCTGGTTTTAGAAAATAAGTTTTTACGGTGGAGAATAATTTTAAAGATTTATTTTTAATTTCTAAGTAAATTAATGATGATTTCTTAATGGACAATAAGTAAGTAACTGTACTATCTTGTTCGTGATTCGTGACTACTAATTTTTTTACGGTAAATAAGCAGATGATTTATTATCACCGTGTATCAAAATAGTATATTTTATCATCTTTATAACAAAGGGTAAACCCTTAAAATAAAATTCGAATCTGCTGTAAAACTAAATATATAAATAAACAGTGCGGGAATCTTTAAATGTAAAGTTATGATATGATTAAAAAATTGTAACTGTACAATGTAATAAAAGCGTCATGCATTAAGGAGGAGGAAGTAAAATGTCTTAATTCGTGATTAATACCGAAAAATCTAATTTACAGTATAAAATTTAAAAAAATGGTGGTGGTGCATTTACAACTATTCCTTGCGAACAGAGTATAAATACAGGGTGTCCCATATAATACTCAACCCATCAATCACTCATCCATGAAATTTCAAAAGTCAAGCTTACTCCCCTACTCCTTATATATGGACTCTATTATATGGATTCGTCCAACATCTGAACATCGCGGTGACGCAGTAGAACACTACCGATAGTAACAACAATGCAATCATAACGTTCAGTGTATTGTTAGAGACAAGATGGTGTTTTCGCTAGATGAACGTGTTTTCATTGTGGAGTCGTACTTCAGTACGAAATCAGTGGTTGCAGTGCAAGATTTTTTTCGCCATAAGTACCCAGATAAACCAGCTCCTTACAAAACAGCAGTATTAAGGTTAGTTGCGAAATTTAGAGAGACCGGTTCTGTTAATAACAAGGAACACAAAAGATCTGGGTCAGTGTTGAATACAGATACAGTCACTGAAATCAAAGACCGATTACTCGCCTCGCTAAATAAATCGATCAGACGTTTGTCTGCTGAAATTAATTTGTCTAAATCAACTGTTAATCGGGCGACCAAACAACTACAATTACGACCTTATCGCATTCAAACGGTTCATCGACTTCTTGAGCCCGACAAAGAAAAACGGCTACAATATTGTCAGTGGTTCCGTCGATTGGGTGCGTGAGGGAATTAATGTTACGGATTCGTTATTTTTCACAGATGAAGCACTGTTTCATTTGGATGGCTACGTAAACAGCCAAAACAGAATTTGAAGTGCTGAAAATTCCCACGTTTATCACGAAAAACAATTACACCCGCAGAAGTTGGACGTGTGGTGCGCGATATCGCGGAAGAAAATATCGGTCCTATTTTTTTCGAGTACACCATTAATGCAGAACGATATCAGGATATTTTATTTCAGCTCATTGCACTCTTGGAAGAGGAAGACAGACACAGTTGGCTACAACATGACTGTGCGACATCGCACTACGCAGGTTCAACTTCTGATTTCGTTGAGGAATTATTTACCTCAAAGAAAAAGCCTACAGCAGCAAACCACGAACACTTGAAAAATTGAAAGTTAATATTGAACAAGCTGTATTAAATATCCAGCCACAAACTTTGAAAAAAGTTGCAAGAAACGCTGTAAAAAAAATTGAAGCTTGTATTCAAGAAGATGGCGGTCACTTCCAACATTTACTCTAAATGTAAGGTAATGGATGGTAATAATAAAAATTACATTTACATTTACACATGCCTTTTTATTATTTCAATACCTACCAATATAAGATTGGGTTGCGTTTTAAATGGGACACCCTGTGTTACTTATACTGAATATTGCTTGTATTTCGTAGGACTTAAATTTAGCTCGGTGAAAAAGAAATGGGAAACCACTTGTCTTCTCACTGAAGACTGGGGTGAGATCTTGTTCTTGAGATTAGCTATGTGATTTTCGGATGGCATTTAATTCGTTCAGGTCGCCTACAACAATTACGGTTATGGCACATAAATTTATTAATAATTCGTGTAGTCATTATATTATCTTATTGTAACTTCTGACTTTTTTATACTACGAATTGTTCCGTACGAGGTCGAGTGGTTACGATCGTCGCTGATCAGCTGATTTTTATGTACGATGACACTGTAGGACCCAGAATGAAATCTAATTTGTATACTTGCATTTATTTTGTGTTAATGGGAATCTGTTTTTTAAGGTTCATATGCCAGGAATTGTCAGGATTAATCGCTCTGAAACTACCAAGTATAGTAGTTGAGGTTTATAACTCGTTTTGAAATCACGATTTTTATTTCTTATTTGTTTATGACAGATATCAGAATTTGTAAACTATTAACTTTTTTCTTTTCGATTGTTGCTAATTGTAAACGGTCAAAATTCTTTAAGAAATTGGTTGATAGTTATCAACATTTTAAGTGTAAAATTACAGTGTTTCAAATAACGCTTATGTAGGCAAGAATTATATTAAACTGCAAATCATGCTCTTATTTTATGTAAATGCACTGATAATTTATTTATACGTGTACGTAATGAAAGTCCGGATGTATAATATTAAAAAATTATTCTTGTCATGTCATGTTTAGGTTTCAGTTTTTACATAAAATTATTGGTATTCATTTAATAAGTACATCCTTCATTAATATATTATCTGGATAATTATTTACTATTAAAAATAATTCTGAAAATAGTTAAAACTATTTAGGATTTTTCTTTTATTTATTTTTTTAATTAAGGTGATGTAACTTTTATTAGTCGCGTTAAATCTTTGCCGATTATTTTGAAGTTTAATAACACTTTCATAAGACAAGACGGTAACGTGATCTAATTCCCTGATCTCTTCTCTATTAATCTATACAATTATATTTTTACAGAAGTTTCTCTATAACAACTGAGATAGTACCCTTTTTATTTCCTTTTAATCTGACAAAGATCGCGTGAAACGCACAGAAATAAATGTTTAATTATATCTGTTTAACTGCCTAATAACTTATTTTTTCCATTGCCCTTTCCCAATGAGAGCTCGTTTCGGAACCACCGGTAATCCGTGTCAGCTGCTATTTGATAGTATTATTTTTTCACAAATTATTAATTTTTTAAACTTATGTTAGTAACGGGACAAAGTTTTGATTTATTTAAAGAAATTATTTTAAAATAATTGCTCCGTATACTACAGAGAGAAAAGTATTGTTACGATCACGTAGACTAAATTGCTACTATTGTGAACCGTTACTGGCATATGATTGTCTTGTAAAAGTTTTTTATTGTAAAGTTTTCATAGATCGTACTGGCCTAGAATACTTGACGATATTTTTATTAACAATATCACTTAATATACGACATAATAACGATTGTTTTTCATTAGTATTCATATTTAGTACAGCTTATTTAATTTTATGCTATTAGCTATTACTTGAAAATGGCCAATAATCGGAATGCCGTCGGTCCAGAAATGCCGTACGTCAATAAGAAAAGGGATATTTTATTGAAGAGAAATTAAGTAGATTGCGTAGGTCAACAAAAAAAGTGTTGGGGAATAAATGAACCAGCCTTATTTTTCTACTGTTATTTTGAGGTTATTAAACTTCAGACTATCATAAAAAATATAACGCGATTGAATAATATAGATACAATAAGCTTGATTATATCCGCTTTCCAATTTATTAATAACGGTTTTGTTTAATATTTTAAGTAATAATTTTATTATTTTTCTTTAAGAAATGGATCAAATTAATATTTAGTTATTTATCCAAGTTTTTAAATAGGTATATTGCTTGTTAATATACCGAGACTTAAATTAACTGTTAAGATCACGTCAGTAAATATACATGGGGTGTTCCTGTAGAATATTTGTTTGTATCTCATGCCATGTAAAGAAAATGGCTCTTGAAAATATGCAGTTTTTGCCATAATACCCTTAGAAGATTATTACATGGAAAATTTAATACGGCTGCGGACCTCTGATGTGTTCTTAACATAGGGACTAAAAATATTGCCTGGTAATATCCTTTGCATCCTTCGATTTAACGCCTTTTACTGGTTATAAAGGAATTCCTGTAATTTTTGCAAACTTAAAAAAGAGAGGTTCCAGTCGAACAGGCCTTTCAATTTAATTTCGTGTGTAATTCAAGAAAGACTAAAAGATGTCGGTTTGCGGGAGAAGAAATTATTTCGTCAGGTAATCTTATATGCAGTTTAACTAAATCGGAGCTCGCGTGTCTCGTTGCTCCGCAACGAGACACAACGTCGCTTCTCGTAGCTTTTCACCGATGGCGACGCGACGAGAAGCGTTGCGTTGAACTAGGGAAGAGTCAAACGTTTGTTCGTCTTTACCGTTCCCATACGATTTGGTGAACATCCTCGCTCACCGTCACTATTGATTTCGTAGCACCTCAGCGGTGAGGACAGCGCATCGATTTAAATGATTTTTTTGGATACAATTGAAAACGTATTAAGTTAGGTTTTAGAATTATACTCATACCGGGGTATCTACTAGTACCTGAATATAATCTAAAAGTGAAGTAAATAATTATTTAATTTATAGTTCCTAAAACGATTTAATGCGATTAAAATTTGAAATAGGTCACATAATCGTTTGTTTACGTTACCGTAAAAAAATTTCTGATCAGTGTAAAAACATAAATATTTAAATAAAGTTATTTTTTAATTTATTTAAATCTGTTTCAATTAATTTATTATTAATTCAAATATTTAAAGGGAGAAATTACCAAATTTCTTAGGCTGACCAGGGCACATAAATGTTTGAAAGAAGAAATTAGTAAACTTGAATCAACATTCTGAATAATTTACATTGTAATCATTATTTACTTATTCCGTAACAGCAGACTGAAACCTTAAAACAGATAGCGATGGTTGATAATGAATTTTAACGTGTGAAAAATTTCATACCTGACACCCGGACTGGAATCCGGAACTTTCGGATAAAAAGGAGAAACATTACCACCACGCCACTAAAAAACTAATTTTGTGACATTTATATACAAAAGTAAGAACGTGTGTGCTTGCTTTCTTATTTAAACTATTGGATTCTCTTTTAAATGTTTCATTAAAGACTTCCTTTATAAAGTGTTTGCGTAAAACACGTTGTCATTTTGTCTTAAAAGAGTAAAGTAATACTATAATACTATTACTAATATTAATCCACATATTTTATCAGGGGTTATTTTATACTTATCACAAATTTTTAGGGCATGTAGGAAAATTAAAGCGATTCTCGAAAATTTGGATTTGTTTAAGATTTTTATAGCCTAACGTATTATCCATTCATATCGTCAGGTCTTTTTACTACAAATACCAGTGGTAAAGTTTTTGCATATAAAACAATTAAAATTAGAAGTCGTAGTTTTTTGTTTTTCTTTAACGTTGTTAATTTACGATCTTACTACGCTACGCTGAAGATTCTCCTCGAAATTTTTATTTTCTTGTCATTTTTTACCCAAAAATAATAAAAACACCTCAGCTTAATTGATGGAAACTCATAGATTCCTTAATTGTTTTCTTTAATAGGTGCATTCTATAAGAATAACGTTAACAATTATTGTCGAATTAAAACTCTTCAGTCCTTGTTAGAATAAGCAATTTTGTTTTAAAGATTAGTCTTAGCAGGAAGTTAGTACAGATAGTTAACAACACTGCATTGTTTATTACGCATTGAAAAAAATTGAATATTTATAAAGGTAAAGTCTTTGTTAAGTTATTCGTAATTTTTTTAACATGATGTTTACTAAATTTATGATAATTAATATTGCAAAATGTTAATCTTATTTTGATGTAGAATTCACATTAAAATATTTGACCCTAATTGTATTATCGGTTATTACATATCGCGTTAGGTTTTAATGTGCGTGTAATAGGATTATATGTAATTTTTTTTAAACTTTCTCTTCTTTGTTAAGAAAGGTATTACAATGTTAAGTAGTAACATCGGGCGTAAAGAAAGGTCGTCAGTTGTTTTGTTGTGTGGGGTCATCTTTCAGGAAATTAACAGTCACGCCAATTACCCTTGTTCTGCTAGTTCACGTCTAACGAGTTAAGAAAACTTGGTTGCATTCTGTTTAGTTTTTATATATAATTTTAACCATTCTTTTCTTTACGTTTATATTCTACGCATAAACAGCAACGTAACCGTTTACCTAACACAAATTTTTTTTTAATACTGTTTACAACCAGCTTAAACCCAACGTTAAAGCTGATACATTGGATGTGGAGGAGGCATGTAACAGTTTCTTAAGTAGACACTAAACTTCGTATAATTTTGTTCATACTCGTAATAATTTTAATGTGTATTTATTATGGAGAAAATAGAACTGTATTTTGCTTATATATTTTTGAGCCTGCAGCTAATTTAAAGAAAAATAGCTGAAAAGATGATCACTTAGTTTTTTCCCTAGTTTAAATCACTTAAAATTATCAACTGCCGTTGTAGAAATACTTGGAGGGGCTTTTTATTGACGCATTGTGAAATCAATCTGTTAAAAAAAAATCTAAAATTGTTTTTAAGATCTGCTATAGAAAATGAATACATTACATACTACTAACGGAGGTTTCTAGTAACAATTTTTTTATTTATTTTTTTTTTTATTTATTTTATTTTTTTTTATTTTTATGAAAATTCGTTGTTATTACAAAGTACTTCTCTAATCCTCTAATCCGTAGAATTTTTCGTGCCTAATAAAGTATTTAGTAAGGCTAACAGAATTCTAGTCTACCTAATTTCGATTTTTTGATTATATATATATTTTAATATGCTTATTTTCATTATTATGTTACCAATAAAATTTATACCTCGTTGTTTTGTTGGTCCTCCAATAACCTGTTGTCTTACAATCTGATATTCCACTTTTTTTATTATAATTTTTTTTTTATTTCAACCTCCGCGTCCACTGTTAGGCATGCTTCAGATGATGAGCTGAATGATTTGTAGTGTGTGTGTGAAAATGCCAGGCCTGACTGGGATTCGAACCCGGGATCTCCGGATGAAAGGCCGTGACGCTACCACTCGCGCCACGAAGGCCGACTTTTTTACCATAAATTATTTTTACCTAACTATACGTGTTATAAATTAAGTTAATTTTTTGTGTTATTCTTTTTCTTAAAAATGAAATAAAGTTTTAAAAATTGACTTTGCTTTTAATTAGGGCGCTTAATTAGGTAAAATCTGCAATCTACGGAATTCTAGTTTTGGGAGAGGGGCTAAAGGTTAAAAAACTTTGTTTTATGGATGGATGTACTTACAAAAATTTAAACGCTTACTAGTGAGTAGGCAGTAATAGAGAATTTTTGCGACTACTAGCGATTATATATCCAGCGGCTGATAGAGACTTCTTTGCTATTCTTATCGACTACTAACAAATATTAGCGACTACTAGCCGCTCAGAACTTTTAGCGTCTATTATTGACAACAAGCGACTACTAGTGAATCATTGAGACTCTTAGAGACTATTGCGACTAATCGTTACTAATAGAGTCTAGTAGCGAGACTTAGTTCCTCATAGTAACGATTATGAGGAACTCCTAGTGACAACTTTCGAATACTCGAGCTATTAGCGAGTAGTACTAGCTAACTAACTGCGATTGTTAGCGACTAATAGAGGCTATTCGCGACCCTTAGATACTACTAGCGTAAACTAGCCACTATTAGAGACTTTCAACGACTGCTGCATGCGACTCCTAACGGCTACTGACTACTCGCGATTGCCAGCGAATACTGGCGACTATTAACGACTGTCGACAACTAAAGACTATTCGCAACTAATAGCGAGTACTAGCGACTACTAACAAATGCGCCCTACTGCTCGCGAATTCTGTCGACTAGTCAATACTAGCGAATACTCGCGACTACTAGTGACTAGCGACTATTTAACGTCTACTAGTTAACCCATTGGCTGCCACCATCTCACCCGTGAGACGGTTACTGATCCTTCAAAACTGCTCCCGTCTCACTGGTGAAAATTCTCTCGTTTCTAAGTTACTTTACCCGATCTATTGGGACCTAATCCTACTAAATTTATTATAATTGCATTTGTGTATGTCTTTTCTAACTAGATGTCGTGTGGTTTTGGTCTAAGGCTATTTGAAGTCTCACTGGTGAGACAGAAGCGTTTGGGTGTGGTATTGTGTACTTGTTTTATCTTTGGGTTAGATTTTTATTCTTTTTTATATATATGTTATTAGTTTTTTTATTTTATTAAGTTTATTAGTTGCTTTTTTATTAGTTTTGAAGATTCATGGGTGTAAGTAATTCTTTTTATCTGTTAAATATTCTTACTCGAAATTGACAATCAGCCAAATTGTTCACGCGAAATAATACCTGAGAACAAAAATGAAAAGCTTCTTAATGATTTGTTATCCGAAAGTGAATTTTCTGAAAATGAATTAACTAACAAGGAACTTGTAAACCCTTCTTACAATTTATCTAGCGAAGATAATTTAGAGACATCTTACTCTAATGGTCGAAACACGCCTGATTTGCATGATATTTGTCAGTTGCTTCTACAAGATATGTCAGTCTAAGTTCAAACTAGTTCCACATGTGATTTATGGTCAGATCAGCCTTTGATCCAGTCTATCACATTTACTGGAAATAGTGGTTTACTTTGTGATTTAGAAAGTAAAACTTGTATTTTTTCAATGTTCTGTTTGATAATAGATTTTACGACTTTAATTATAAGAGAAAGAAATCTACATGTTAAGACTTTTTCTTTCTTCTAGAATGACAGAACATTCACGTATTGCAAAATGGACAGATATAACTAAAGATGAGTTAAAAATATTTTTGGGCTTGTTATTTCACATGGAAATTTTAAAAATAAACTGGAGGACAGATCCATTGTTTCAAATTACAATTTAAAAAAAAAAATGTCGAGAAATAGATATTTTTGCTAATACTGAAAACACTTCACTTCAATTCAGCAAATGATTCGCGTACACATGAAGCGACTGACAGATTAGAAAAGGTTCGGCCTTTCATTTCGTACTTTAATAATAAAATATCTGAAATTTATTATCTTACGCAACAGTTATCATTAGATGAATCATTAATACTATAGCATGGACGTTTACTTTTCCGCCAATACATTAAAACATTTACATTTACTGAAAAACTTCCTGCAGTGAATGGGTTAATACTACTTGCGACTCCTAGAGACTACTACCGTCTTCCCGACTTCTAATGACTAGCGATTACTACAATCTAGGCACTACTAACGGTGTATCTTTTTGATGGCAACTTTTATTCGTGTTACAGTATTGATATTTCTGTTCTCTGGCTTAAGAAAAATGTATATTGGGATAACCACACCGGCCTCCTCCTTCGTATAGCCCGCTAGAATGGAGGAAGAATTACAAGAATTTTAACCTAGAGAGAGTTTACAAAAATCTTCTGTTAGGTGTGAAGTGAACCTGCATTGAAGCCACAGGAAAGAGGAAGGCCCTTTGTAATATTGAAACATAGGACGACCAGGGTGCTTATCAAGTCGCCTAAAAGTACGGGAGCCCTCGACCGGTTGTTAAAGCGAAGGAGGCAGGAGGGTGAACAGGTGGCCGTGAAGTCCGCCTAAAGTTAGAACTAAAAATTTGTAATGAGTTATAAATAAAAAGTGCCATATAATAATGAATTATTTTGTTTACTCACTTTATACGTAGTATTAATTTTAACGGTCCAGTGGGTCTGTGTGTTCACCGCCATGTTGCACGCACAATTCTATACATCGCCACGTTCTCTGTGACAGGTGACGGAGCATTTCTGGTGTTATGTTATGGAAGGTGTTCCTCACAGCATCACACAGTTCTTCATTTATGGTGTAGCGACGTGCAGATAGGTGTGCCTTGATAATCTCCTATAATGAATTGTCTGGTGTGGTGAGATCAGGACTCCGTGGTGACCGTAATAATGGAGTTGGTGACGCTGGAGTACGGCGGCCAATCCAACGTCCTGGAAATTTTTAATTCAGAAGAAACGCGCGGACTGATAGAGCAAAATGTGCAAGTGCTCCATCTTGCCGCAACCATACTCGTTTTTTGAGATCCTTGTCTGGAAGTTGTGGTATTAACCGTGCCTCCAACATCTCTAAATAAGTTTGTGCATTCAGTGGCCCGTCAAAAAAATAAGGACCAAACAAATAACGAGCTGGCAATTCAGCTCATATCATAAAAATGCTCATATCGTGCGGTGGAAAGAAAATCTTTCTTTCTACCGCACGTAATAAAGATAATAACAAAACATTTTCGCGTAATAAAGATTTTCTTTCGCCCAAAATAACACATTTCTGGCACGCGAACTGCGACAGATTACACATTCGTCAGTAAAAAGCACCTTTCCACGGTGCACTGCAGCGAGGAATTTTTTAATAAAGCCCGGCAGGATGCAGCGCGACGTTCCATGTCTGCATCTGACAATTCATTGATGAACATCAGACGAAATGACCTAACTTTCAAGTCCTTTTTCATACGGTCTTGTATTGTCGTCCGCGGTATAAGAAGTACAGTTGACCGTTTACGAGTTGTTTTCATCGGGGATTGTTCAATGGAAACTGCAACAGCAGCACATGTTTCTAACCGCATTAACTTTCTTCTACTCCGCGGCCTATCTTTATCATTGCCTAATTCAAACGCACGTGTTTCGCAAGTCAACATTGTAACTTTTCGTGGTGTTGGCTTATTAAAGCGTTGCTGAAGCGTATCACTAATTAGGTTTATTGTTTGATTCTTATGTTGTCGTTCATCAACCCATACACTTGTCACTAACCGCTCCTCGACGCTCTAACTGCTCGTGTCAGCCATTTTAGCACAACTTTCTTTATTCAGGTTGTGTGACGTTGTAAAAAACTGTTGCCAACCTACCCCAACGAAAATACCGAATATTCTAAACACATATCCTAATTCATGTTCTTCGTTAACTAGAGATACGGTGACTTCACGGATTCGCTGTAGAAGACCTGAGTCAAAAAAAAAAGGTACTAGTAGCGGTTAATAGTGCTATCGAATACTCGAAAACACTAGCGACTATCTACTACTATTGTTTAATATCGACTTGGGGAAAACTAATGACAAGACACTACTAGTGAATACTTGCGACTGTTAGCAAATCATTGAGATTCTTATCTACTACTAGTGCGACTAGGCAATATAGCCTTCTACTGAAGGATTGCTAACGAATACAAAAAATAGCGATTAAAACAATTTGCCATCAGTTTAGGAGTTTGCCAGTATTAAAGTTCTTGAAAACTCCTAAATAAATAAATATTTTATTCAGGCTATATAATTTACTATTATGATAGCCGTTGTATCAAAGGAAGACCACAAAATATAATGATTAAAAATGTATAAGTAATCCTTATAAAAATAATAAATTTATGAGGAAGTAATAATATTATAATATGTGTGAAGACACTAAATAAATAATTACAAACAAATAAAAATTTAGAAATCATTAATGAAAATAAAAGTAAAAGTAAACAGTAACATTTTTTACTTTCGGTAAACAACTCGTTCTGACTTTTTTCAGATTGGAATATTATGGGCATGATATATATTGATAATTATGACAATTTAGCGTTTTATTAAAATCTCTCAAAGCGACGTATTACACGTTTTGATTTTTTCGTGACGAAATTAATTTGATCATCCGCGAGAATTTATCATCCAACAAGACCCAAACACTTTTCATCAGGCAATATGACTTACGTAATATATTTGTATTTCATATATTATGTATTTAAAATACATAATATTTTTAATAAATTTATATCTATATATTTCCTCTGTGAAGTGTTTTTTTCTGTAAAGAAGTTTTTCAAAGTTGATTTTTAGCCAATTATTTTCTCCGTCAAACTAAATTACTGACGGGTTCATGATTTATATATTTTTTAATCAAGATTATCTGAAACTCCCTTAATCCGAGAACGAATAAAGTTCTACGATGTTAAATCGAACCCCAAAATTAAATTTAGCCTTTTTCCTTAGTCTTTCGGTTTCTTTAAAGAATTCGGTTCTTCGAAACACAGAATTGCCGAATATGAAAAAGTTCGTTTACTAAATTTCTGTAAACTAATGAATGTATAAATTTCTCGCGGTGTGTTATGAATATAAATGCTGTTTGAGAAAAAAATATGAAGTAAAATATAATTTTTATTTTAGAACTAAGAAATATAATTAGCGGGTCCACTGATGACGACGAAGTTCAAAAATCGTTCATAGAACGATTTTTGAAGATTAAAGCATATATTTGAAGAATTCTAAAATGCATGTATCAAGTTAGTGAATCTGATGCGTGTAAAATAGTCAGATAGACGATTATAGTCATAATCGTACGATACCACCAATGATGCAGTTTTGATTTCAGTAATAAGATCTACGGCCTTATTTTCTAAAATGATGTATGATTAATGAGAATTAATAAACTTTAATATTACATTTTTTAAGTGTTTTTGGGTAAAAACTTTTAATATGTCTTATTTGAATGATGAATTAATTGAAATGGAGGAAAATATAATTTGCTAAGTGCGCTGTGGCGCCATGTAGTCGTTTTTTTTTTATAGTCAATTAACTGACGAGTTTCTTAATCATTGGAAGTGGAAATATTGATTAGAAAGGTACAAAATAAATAGGGTTTCTATTGTCAAATGTAAAAAAGAAAAAATAATTTCCAATAGAAATTTTTGGGTGTTGTACAGGACATAATATTTTAGTACGCACCATTTTTAATTCTAGTTTGATTGATTGATACAAAAAAAATATCTTATGATTGTCTTATTCATTTAACTTAAGAGCGATTCTGCAGCAGATTTTGAAAATTAAAAAAGTTGTCATTAGCGAAGTCCGTAAACTCCTATCAGAATTGATCGGTTAATTGTAATTGATTTGATGAAGATATGTGTACAGAAGAAATGTACGGATAAATGAATCGGATCGAGTTATGTTGTTCCATCCGGATCTATATTGAACTATTTTCACTACCTTTCTTTTTCCTGTTTAGCCTCCGATAATTACCTTTCAGGTAACACTTCAGAGGATGAATGAGGATGATATAAATGTGTGAGTGTAAATGAAGTGTAGTCTTGTACAGTCTCATTTCGACCATTCCTGAGATGTGTGGTTAATTTAAACCCAACCACCAAAGAACACTGGTATCCACGATCTAGTATTCAAATCCGTGTAAAAATAACTGACTTTTCGCTTGAACGCTGGAACTCTTGACTTCCAAATCAGCTGATTTGGGAAGACGCGTTCACCACTAGACCAATCCGGTGAGTTAACTATTTTTACTACCTGAAATCTATGAACATAACCATTTAATTGAACTAATTTACATTTCTATCGATTCACTTAACGAGATTTGAATCTGCTAATCAAAAATTGCAACCTTATACCTAAAACTTGAAAATAAAAATCAGTAATTTAATATTAGTTCACTCAAAGTCAGGTACGCAATATAAACTACGCTTCATAAGTTCTCCGGTTCAAATCCCCTCAGTTTTCATAAATTACATTAGTTGTACATACGTAAATCACAGTAGTGGTATTGCATTTAGTTTCTTTTAATAGGGTTTGAATTTTTACGTTAGCCAGTATTCTTTCATTTTAGTATTAAATTAGACAGTATTTTAGGAATAGTTAGCCTAAGTCTGAAAAATCTTACTGTGAACTGTAATCGGCCTTACAACATGTCGTAATGCAGTACGATTATAAAAGGTGAATAAATACAATTATAACCGTACGCATGTTTAATAACTCTGAAGCTTTGGAAAGAAACTGACTTTTAAATGGTAACAATCATTTGATATTGTTAAAACTTCGAGTCAGTCATATTAATTTTTGCGTTCCATCCTCCTGATTTGTTTGGAACTACATTATTTGCTCACGTCCAAAAATATCAGTGAATTATGGTATTCTTTCGATTACCTTAATCATTCAGAACTACGTACAAACATTTAATCGTATTTCATATTGCATAAGTAAAGGATTAACATTTCCATGTTGTTAACCGTGTAATTTCCCTAGTTACTCTTGTACATAATGGTTGGCATCTCCTAATTGTCATACATGAAACATAAGTGAATTTTTAAAAAAAAATTTTTATTCTTTCTATTTTAGTCGTTTGATTGGTTTTTTTTTAATGAATTTTTGTAGTAATCCTTTACTCCTTTTGCTTCAGCAGTTGATTCCTACATTCTCTGTTATCACATCACGTATTCTTATCTTTATTTTATTTTGGCGGTTTTACCTTCTACACTTACATCCAAAACCAGATTTACTTATTCAGGCCTATCCTAATTCTTGTGTCATCAGCCTTTTACCACGTTTTACAAGAGATGCAAGGTAGTTTTCCAATTCTTTTAAAAAGTTTTTCGTTTTATATTCCATCAAGCTGTTTACTTTTTAATATTTTTCCGTTAACAGTATATCTCAAAAGCCTTATAATTTGTTTATTCTTCCCCTGTCTTTGTTTCTTTGCCATAAAAGCTGGACGCGGTACAAATATTTTTAATGGAATTTCCTAAATCAAAGTTCACGTTGCTTGTACATATTTGTTTACTTTGTCCATCTTTTTAGATTTTCTTACTAAATTCTAAATACAAAATTCTGCTTCTGCTGGTCGTTGTGTGGTTATATCTTAATATTTAACTCATTATCCTACTTTCTGTCGGGATTTCATTACTTTGTTTATTGTTGTTAACTTTTGAATTGAGTTTCTCTCCGCCAACGAATACATACCGTTTCAGCAAAAATAGCTAATATTATTAATTTGATTTTGTTCCTGGATTGTACCTCTGGGTATCGGTGTGTGTGTTGAAACATGAATTTATATTTTTACATTTTTTGCCGCTTAATTTTTAAAAATATTGTATAGTTAATATTTTCTGTATAACTTTAGTGAACGGTTGTTTAAAGAACGATTTGTTTAACTGTGAGTCGTCATTAGTTATAAAAGCTTAAAAAAAACTATTTTTTAAGCTTGCTAGTTAAATTTTTTCTTTCTATATTTATTATGCTTACAAGTGAATATATATATATATATATATATATTAAAAAAAATTGTATTGTATTAGGCAAGATTATTTCTTTCACTATATACTAAACATTATATTACATATATTCACATTTACTAAACAGCGTATATTTTTAATGGCTACATACAAGTTAATAAATTTTATAACAGAATTATGTTGTAAAAATATAATTGATTTTCTTCTTGAAAATGGCGTCGTTATGTTTTAATAAATGAATTGTTTAATTCGAAGGAGTTTTGCTGATAGTATATGACAAGTTTTTTTTAGTTTAATCTTTTATAAATAATTTTTAAAAAAATCGGTTTTAATTTTGATTTAATTCGCTAATATGTGCTAATGTTTTTTATAAAATGTGTATTATTATGGTTTATCTATTGAAAGATAAACGTAATCTTTTTTTTATCCTTACTGCTTAAGAGTATGGATATATCTACTAATGGCGGCAATAACTGATATAATTCATTGCAAAGAAATAAATGTATGGAAGTATTCATCCCAACGCTTATAAGAATTTATTAAATCAAAATTAAATTTTACAATCGATTGTAAAAATGTATTTTTATGCATGAATTGTCTATAAAAAAAACTTCATATTTACGATTAAATTTTTTACCTAATAATAATTACGATTTATAAGACGTTATGTTTTTAAAGAAGATAGATTAAAGTCTCCGTTATTGAATTTGTATTTATAATGCATTATCTCAAGAGTAACGGGTAAATTAATTTGTTTCTTTACACCCATCTGTTTCAGTCTTTTTTATAGCTGTGACGCGTGTAAAGGACCTGGATCCAAGCGGTACAAGTCAGGGTTGTTTTTTCTGAAAGTAAACCATTATTCGCTTTCGCTTTTTTTTTTTTACCACGGAACTGACTTTTTACATAGCTAGTCCTGCAGGGAAAAGATGAAAGTCACTTTGTGGTTCAATATTACCTGAATTTACGCGGACTTGCAAATTGATTGACAACCGTAAGTTTAGCTCTTTGAAGAAGGCAAGAGAAAATCATTTAACACCTAAATTTTCGTGGTAAGCCCCAGCATGAGATCTGTTATGTTTCATATTTGTTTGGTTATTCTCGGTAGTTACTTCTGACCCAACGTCAGGCTAAATACAATCGTTATTATGGTTTTGACATTTGACAAAGATGTAAAATATAAAAAATTAATTTGGATTTGATTGGGGATCTTTTCGATTTCAGATTTGAATATTGAAATTGATAGTATGGATATCGATTTATTGGGTTTTTCGCTGGTAATGAAATGAGATCCTTTATAAGGAATTTTTTTAAATTTAAACATAAATTTTTATTAATTTGTATTTGGCTGTACATTTTGATTGATGTATATATTTTTAGTGAATTTTATTCTCTAAGATGTAGTTAAACAGTAACTACTAATTATCTGAAGCTAATTCGGTGTTTAAAGATCTTAGCACTTAAGGGGAAAAAGGTGGTAAGGTAGAGATGATTGTTGTTGCGGCCAATAAGCCGTACGGGTGGGCGGGAAGTAGCTTTACGCTAGTTATGAAATTATTAAGATAGGTGCAGCTTACCTTCTGTGTATTTAAAACGTCTATGGGTTCCACCATATTCAAACCACAGTTGCATGCGCCTCCATGTACGGTTGTTCAGTCGAAACGGCATATCGGGGATGATCATTTCAAATGCTGACCGAACAGTGTCTTGGAATTGCTCGTTGTTGACATATCTTCATTTTCGGATCTACTTTACAAAACTCCAGAATGCATTATTATTAGGTGAGGTCAGGGCTTCTTGCCAGACAAGGCAATGGAACCTGTAACACTTTTGACCCGCGTCCAATTCAGCGATTCGGGAAAATTTCATTGACATTCAAAGCAAAATGCGCTGGTGCACCGTTTTGCCGAAACGTAATGATGTCAGCGATCCCTTTTGCCGTTAATTCTGGTCGATCATTTACTGTCAGATTGCCACTCGTCGATCATTCTTGGATAACTGTGTTGATTAATTGCGTCATCGAAAAAATAAGAAGGACCAAGATTTTCAGCAATTATCCCACGCCAAATCATAACATGAGGCGGCTGGTGTTCGATTTCCTAAAAAAGGTGAAGTTCGTCTTTCTCCCAGAAAAAAAAACACTTCGGTTACGAGAGCTTCAGTAAATCGCACACTTGTCTGAGAACTTGACGTTCTTTTCATAGTTTGCTCTCGGAAAGCGTTGAAGCAATAATTGACGTGCATAAACACGTCGATCAAGGTTATTGCCACTCAACTCATTAACTATGTTTGGAGGAAAACATTTAACTTTCAAGTGTTTCCGCATATGGTCTCGCAATGTCGATCTCGGGATGCCTCACTTTGCAGAAAACTTGCGTGTTGATTTCGCAGTGATTGTTGAATCGAAGCCTCCACAACAGCACACGTCTCTGTTCGAGTTCTCAGGCTCCCACTGCATGGCGCATCAAGAACACTTCTCGTTGCTAAAGTCTTCTCCCACGTCAGTAACGTTTGCCGTAATGGAGACGATTTTCCAAAACGCACAAAGAAGTCATTCATAATGTTCTGCAAGGTTTTACTAGTGTGTGGATTTCGTAGACCCACACACGGTGAACACAACAGATATGCACTCGTATCTGCTACCGTTCCATTCTCAACTACAACTAAGGCCATCCTACCACGAATGAACATACCGGACGATCTCCTCCGCAGCTTCTCCTCTTCACCTTTTCCAGCAGCCGTGAGCGATATCAACGGTGAGAATTGGCAGCAGTAGAGCCCGATTATATTAGATTTATTACAGTGTAAGGGACTTCCCGTTCATCGGTGTATATAGTTGAGAATATCCCCGGCTAAAGTTGTGGTCTGTTAGGCGAGAGATTGAATTGGGTTTTTATTTTTTTTTGAGTTACCCTCATTTAAAATATTTTTTTATGATATGTGATCATTATAGCTTATATTGCCTTTTATTTATTTTTATTAAATTGATTAGCTTTCAATAGTTATTTTTTGTAGCAAACGTAACTAAGAAGCCCATCAGTTCGTTATTTACTATCCTGTCGGAATGTCATCAGTTCGACTGCATACATATGAATATATGCGTAAATTGGTTCGTTAATTTAAAATACTATACAATTTCGAACGACGTTCTTATAATGAACCTTCCTTATAAAGATAAACACCTTATTCCATGTCATATGGGTCGACGTTCCCACCCTTAATTCTCTGCCAATTCTCCTTTTTTCTTATTTCTTCAACCTCCTCCCCTCACCCTCTTTTCTTTTTCTTTCAAATCCTTTTCTATATATTTTTTTTCAACAGAAAAAAACTGAATTCCACGTAGACCATTCTTTTAATAGTCGTATTTTATCTTGTCCATTCTCTTCTTTTCACTAATTCTCATTTCTCATTTGCTCTTTCTAATTGCCCATGTGTCAGAGGCATATATAAAAGCACGTTGCTTATATTCAGACCTTATCCGATTCTTTAGCTTTCATTTCATTCCTTTCATTCTTCTCTACTTTTGATCCTACCGAAACGCTTAAATTTATTTTTCCCGGAACTTATTATAAACTTGTTTTATCAAGAATTTCTCCTTTGCTCTCGTTATCATGTATTTTGTATTCGCTGTGCTAATTTCCGTACTCCATCCAATACTTTCCCTCATTTATCAGGTGTAATGACGCTTGCAAAATCAATAAACATTAGTATTTTGTTTCATAACCGCTAATGAAACAAAATGTGAAATGATAATTTTCGTTTCATAAAGTGCTGTTATTAATACAATAAATTACTTATCTTTAGAATTTTTGCGTGAATCCGAATATGTTTTTAGCGTAAAATCCGCTGAAATTCTTGTTGTACCCTTATATATGCGGGTTCCCTTGGATATGTCTTAACGCCATACAGTTCTCTGGTTTTCCTTAAGGAAACTTGACATGTTCTCAATTAGTTCTTTGGTATCTGTAGGATAAGTTGTCGGTTGCAGATTGTGTTCGAATTGGTGGATGTAAAATCATTCACCGGTAATCTTCTTTCGTGCTGGCTTGATCCCCCGATTCTGATTGGAATGGGTGGCTGTTGCCTGAAGTATTCCTGAATATTCTCATTTAAATAGGACATAAACGCTTCTATCCCCCAGATAAAGCGTTCTTTCTCATGGATTCCTTTTCCTCTTACCGGTTACTTTACGTTGGTGGTAATGGATTTTTAACCAGAGGAATATTGAATTCGTGCTAAGGATGTATAAATGTAAACATTTACATTTATGGCCTTTTGAGGTACAGCATCCTTGATTTTGTGAAATACAGTTGGGGCAGCTGTACCTATGATCCTAAACGTGGATGTACGAAAATGCCCCGACCTGATTTTGCAGTGCTTATCGGTTAAAACCGCGGTTCTTAATATATGTAAGTGGTTATACACTGATTATTTACGGACAATGATAGTCTTTGTGTTGTTGCTTAAATTGTTCACTATTTTTTGCGTACCTCGCTGAAATATCGATATCTATAAAAAAAAAAACAAATGAATCATATTGTCGACGGTAAGTTACGAGGTGCGACAATAAAGTAATGAGACTGATGAGAAAAAAAATGTTGCTTACCGTTTTAGTCATGTTCCTCCTTTTGACGTTTTAGTCAGTGTTGTCTCCTTCAAAGTAGTTCCCCTCTGATTGCACACACTTATTCCAGCGTTCTGCCATTGATGGTAACTTTTTTGGAACTCATCTTCTGTAATATCCTCCAAGACTCTCGTCACAGCTTTTTGGACATCTTGTGTTTGAAAATGGTGTCCCTTGACCGCCATTTTGACTCTTGGAAATAGAAAAAAGTCGCACGGAACGATATCTGGTGAATAGGGTGGCTGTGGTAGTACTGAAATTTGTTTTGATGTTAAAAATTGCTGTATTGACAGAGCAGTATGGGATGGCGCATCATCGTGATGCAGAATTCAATTATCAGCAATGTTGGCACGGACACGAAGAACTCGTTTTCGAAGTCTTTCTAAAATTTCTTTATAGAAATATTGGTTAACTGTTTGTCCAGGAGGCACCCACTCTTTATAAACAATTCCCTTGGAATGGAAGAAGCACACAAGCATGCAATTCACTTTTGACTTTGACATGCAAGCTTTTTTTGGTCTGGGTGATCCCTTTGAGTACCATTGCGAATTTTGGCGTTTTGTCTCTGGATCGTATTGAAAAAACCAACCTTCATCACCAGTGATAACACGGCTCAACAAATCTGGATTGATTTCCGTTTGCTGTAACAGATCGGCTGCCACATTTTTCCGTGTTTCTCGCTTTTGTTGTGTGAGATTTTTGGGGACCATTTTTGCACAAATCTTTCTCATACCAAGATCTTCAGTTAATATTAAACGAACCGTTTCTCGATTGATGTTGAGTTCTTCTGCAATCATTTTCACGGATAATCTTCGATCAGATAGTACGATTTCACGCACCCTGGTCAAGTTGACATCTGTCCATGAGGTTGATGCTCGTCCACTGCAGTCTTCAACTTCAACATTCGTTCTGCCTTCACTAAAAATTTTATGCCACCGAAAAACTTGGGCTCTTGACATAACCGCCTCTCCAAAAGCCTTCTGAAGCTTACCATAAGTTGTCGTCGCGTTTTCACCCAATTTAACGCAAAAAGAAATGGCATACCGTTGCGCAATATTTTGCGGTTTCATTTCTGTGACGAGAGACAAACACGTGTTCACTTATTACAGCACAACTCACGACTGAGCAGTTGCATCAATGTGCCGCTTAGACTAGAAGTAGCTTATAGACCAAGGTGTGATGGTCTAGATGGTGTGCCTATGCAAGCTGCAGGGTTGCCACATCTTGCAAAGAAAAATCAGTCTCATTACTTTATTGTCGCACCTCGATGCATGAAGTTTTGTATTAATGTTGTGTTAGTGTAGTAGAAATTATTTCTGGATAATGAAAACAGAACGATAGCTTTATCATCCGGATACTAGTTTTATCAAATTGTCATAGTATCCATAGGCTCTGTATTCAATAAAATTGTTTGTTATTTTATCTACTATATTAGAAATAAAATGCTAGATAATTTACAATGATTATTATTTATTTATTGGCTTTTTATGTATTTATTTGTGACATAGTTATGTAACTTTTTCTCTTTTCAGGTGAATGGGGTGAATGTTACGCATTCTACCCACACTGAAGTCGTCGATCTCATTAAATGTAAGTAACATTCACAGCTAATGCTGATATATCTTTCAACTACTTACTATTTTATTTTGTGTAATTTACTTTTAAATTATTATTTATTAATGACAAGAATCTTATGTGTCTAAAATTAATCTTAATCCTTTTTTTGCCGGATAATATCAGAATGTTGGTATTTTTCATGTGTAGTGTTAAAAAAATTCATCACCTCTTAAAATTAAATTTATACGGATATTTTAGGTGTATCTGTTGTCTTTAGACGATTTTTGTTAAACTTCCACTACTACTGTGCGGGTGATTTTACGTTTTTGTACGTATTCTTTGATAAGATCATCTACATCACAAAGGTATAGGGATAGATGCCGTAAATCATTTTAAGGAAGTTGGAGATATTATTTCTGCTTCAAGGATTCACGAAGGTTGTAATTTTTAACATTTCTGTAAGTTAAGTGTCGATTAAGTACATCTTAAGAACTGAAGTTTGGATTTTTCTGATCGTTAGAAAGAGGAAGAGTGGAATAGTTCTTGGAATACTGAATTATATATTGTGTATACTGGAAGATAAATGCGCTTGAGGTTTAATTTCCATGTAAGAATTATTTATAGAAAAAATCCAGGAAGCTGTAACTCTTGGTTAGTTTTGTTTTGCCAAGCGTTTTTTTTTTTTTGTTTTTAGATTTTCTGTTTACTATCATGTTTGCCAAAATCCGGAACCGACAAGATTTCATACACAGAATCGAAAATAACCGATTTCCCGTGGACTTAAGGAAAATAAATCGTCTTTATCTTGATTAGACCACTTTATTAGAGGTTCAGCTCGCGGTCATTGTACTCTGGGAACTGTTAGGGGAACATAAGGAAATGTTTCCGCCATTACCTTCTAGTAACTGTCGTGTACAGTCTGTAAAAATTAGAATACGTCTCGGTTAATCTATGTAGGTTGTTAGTAACAACTAACAACCTACATAGATTAACAGCTTTAACAAAAGCTGTTGTCTCATTCTAATAGAATGTAAATTGATTTCATTAAAACATTTTAATTTGGTAATTTTTTAATAATGTGAATTTCAAAGTACGTTCATGGTGATGCTTTTGTGTTTAAGATTATTCTTTCCGGTGATCAGTTGATTTGTTTTTTCGTTCGTCTGCTTGATATCTGAAAAATTGCTGGTTTCAATACTCTAATATTTACCGTGGCTGATTTCTCTATTCTCATACCTTCAACAATTTCATTTTTCCGGACCGCTAACTTTTAATGGCTATTTTATGCGTTGGAATATTTCGCTGCTGAATTCTTTGTGCATTCTGTACAGAGGAACGGTTTCAATGATAACAGTGTTATTGAGTATCTTCCTTTAAAATTCCAACAATTCCTGATTTTAAAGGAAATATTTCACATTTAGTGTCCTCGTAAGTGTTGGCTGAGTTATAATGTATATTTTAATTTTGAAGCGTATTTTTCTTTATCGAATAAATGTTACCCGAGAGTGCTACTTCCTTATATGTATTCTAAGAAAAAACGCCTAGGACGTGCGATTGCCATACCTGTTACTCAACGTGATATTCGGTGGTCGCTGTTTGCAAAGCCATCATCCACAAACCTTTTTTTTCTTGTTGTTTACGTTGACGTCTGTTCAAGAAGTGAACAATGAGCAACCCTCCACGACCCAATCCGGTGAGGATGATATGTAAATGAAATGTAGTCTTGTACAGACACAGACCGACCATTCCTAAGTTGTATAGTTAATTGAATCCCTACCACCAAAGTAATCATTGTCTAGAATTCAAATCGGTACAAAAGGTACTAACTTTTACTAGGATTTAAAGCAAAGAATCTTCAATTTAAAAAATCAGCTGTTAAAAGAACTGATCCGTTACAAAAACTTAGCGAAGAGATTTGGGCTTCTGTATACTTAAATGTGATTTAGAGAGAGAAAGAAATACGCGAAAAGTGAAAAAAAAATTGTAGGTGGATATATTGAGAATATAATAGTACTGTACTTTAAGATTTGTTTCGCTTAGATCAAGATATCGATATTTCTATGAAATTTTATCTTTTGCCATAATATTTAAACTTTTCCTATCGCTTTTCCAAAATTCACGTGTTACTTTTTGTTTTTCAACTTACTTTTTGTCTTTATGTACCGGTTAAAATTTTGTTTTATAATATAATTATTTTTGCCATTAATATTTTAATTATTTATGACTTCCATGTTATTTGCAAAATCGATGCCTTTATTTTAGAAAACGTTATATTTGTATTTCGTCGAAGGAATTTTCTGATAAGATTATTTGTAGAATTATTTGTTACCATGCACGGTTTTATTTGGTGTAATTAATGTTACATTCCAATTCGATTAATCATTCGTGTTTGTATGATTGCAAAGTTTACAATAAAATAAAATTTTATCTTCTTATTCGTTCGGTATCAAATTAATGCACCTTTATAGTTTTGTAAAACGTTTTATTATAATTAAATTAATTTTATGACGATGAATCGGCTTATTTTTATTGTTTAATATGATTTTATATATGTTCGTTGTTCTTATTTGTATTTTGTTTTAGCTTGCGTAAATTAACTTCGGTTAATCACGTATCCGTGTAATTCGTTTTCTTTTCTTTCTTTTTCTCTTTGTTAAGCTGTGGGGTGTTTACTTTCTACGAGTAAGTAATAAAACACGTGTAATAATTTATTAATTTGGTTATACTTTCACATTTTATTAAATTCAAATTCGGTAATCAATAATGTATTTTATTGAAAATGTTTACCGGATTTTTAAACAACAGTTTCGTAAAAAATATATTTAATCTCCAGCTATAAGTACTGTGGTTCGTGACTTTTAATACTAACATTTTTTTAATCCACGTTCATAATTGTACATCATATTAAATTAAGTAAATCTATTTATCAAGGTTGGAAGTGTTGTTATTTCTGTAAAGAATGAACCAAACTTTCTTAACGGGCAGTTTGAATACATAGTGGAATGCTTATTTAGATTATCAGTTATATAGCCTAATTCTATTTATATAATAGAAAAAAAATATTAATTTTTTTTTTGTTGTAAAATTAAGAATTTTTCGTCTCTCCCTGATTTTCATGCCAGCCCAGCGTGTGTATAAGAAAACACTTATTTCTTACAGATTCCAGACTAATATTAGAATTACTTAAAATACTTATTTAAATTTCAGTGAAGTCATTTTTATAATTTTTCTTATCTCAGTGTAAATTAGATGTTGGCGGTTAAAATCTTACGTTTTTTTTATTTCTTGTTATATTTTTATTTTTTTAACCAAAAGGTTTATGTGGTCCATTTATGCCCGTGATAATGTGTCGCATAATCGGTGATAACTGTCTATAAGACAGTTTTTAGGCGTTGTTGAACTTTCACGGCCGAATTTTTATCTTCAGTATTAACAGATAGAAACACCGGATCATGTACCTCGAGCAGCAGAGGATCGATGGTTTAAATTCTTTGTTATTAACGAATAATTACGTAGTGAATGATTTTTTTATGGAAATTAAATATTTATTTTGTATGTATAATTCGCGCCAGTGCGTAATTAATCGCGCGAAACAGATGTTGAGTGATGGAAGTATGACCCAGCTTCCGTTTTCACCCATTTCAAGCAGTCGATTTTACTCTCCGCCTTGGTATTTTACTAAATGTCTGTTAACTATGATTGATGTGCTAAGATTTCATTTTTTTGTACATTGAAGATCTTTATAAAAACTAATGACTAAATTTTAAACCGTTGTTATTCTTTAAATGAAATATGTTTTTTTTTAAATTGATAATTATTGTTTTTGTTAAGTGTGTGGACAAGTGTATTTTACACCTGTCTTATAAACATTTTAATGTTAAAAAATTACAATATAAAGGAATATTACGTAGCCGTATCGTAAATATTCCTTTTGTGAACGTTCGCCGTTATGTAACGACCGTACGGTGGCACATTGACATACTACTTTGTATATTAAAGAGAAATAGGAAACGTATGTAAAGACAAGGGACGTTTTGTTTATTTCTTTGGATTCCTTTGTGTTACTGCCGCCTCGATAACTAGTAGCTACGTGTGGTCACATAGTAAGCTCTTCTTCCTTATATGGATTCAACCGGGTTGTAGATTTACTACCGCTTTACTGTACTGACTGCCACCTAGCGTTCTGTTTGATAATATTTATTCTTCGTTTGACTTAATGTTGTTACGCTATAATGCAGCTTATACGAGCTCCTTTTGAACTCAGTATCGTTGTAGAATCCCATTTTATGATTCATTTCCTCAATTCGTGTTTCATATGCGTGAATACCCTTCTTTGATAGGATAACCGACCACAGAAACGATATTTTGATGCGAGTAGGAACTGATATTACCGTGTACCAACTGTACGGTATATGTCGTTAGATACATACACGTAAATTAATATATACTTTGACATTTGCTCACAATGACGATTCTGCAATCTTAATTGTTAAGTCTAATCAGCATTTCTTAACAGGCCACGGATATTTACACGGTTTAATTTATTTCTGTTTACATTTCTTTACGACTTTTTTTAGCGTATTTATTTGCTGCATCGTTTGAACGAAAGAGCAAAGGTCAAATCTTTTACATTTATGCATTCTGATGTGTACGATCCTGTCACAAATATCAAAATGTAAGAAATTGTTGCATAATCAATTGATTCTCTGTTTTTGTAGTTAAAATTTACAGTAAAATCTGACTTATTATTGGAGAAGATTTGTTGGTTAGTAGAAAACAAATATTTATGTACAATAGTATTGGATTAGTACACTGATAATTATACATTAAGTACTTACTCGTACGGTGAACAGATTTAAACGATTTGAGAATAATTCTGATCGGACATTAAAATTCTTCATTGAATTAAAGGCGTTATTCTAGATTCCAGTTCAGGTCTTTTGTACATAACTGCTGGGTGCTTCTTAATATTTCGATATAGCAGTTTTATTTCGCTTAATAAAAATAAATTGAACAATCAGAAATAAAACCCTACTACTTTCAAATGCTTATAATGTATGTTAATGTCACAGAATATCTGACAAAGCCGGCTTACCAATTTTCAAATATAAACAAAAATCCCTGACAGCTTTAATAGGGAAAGTAATGAATTCTTGTTACCTTTTTCATTGAACCAAATATACTTTGCTTCCTAAGTTTATCGAAATGCAGGTAGAAGATATTCAGCTTTAAAAGCGACACCTTCATTCTTAGTCTATATTAAAGGGACCAGCTGCATGTTGAACATCATCAAAGAAAACAAATCTGACGCCGTTTGGGGTCTTTTCTGTTTTCCCTCACCGTGGTTTTTTTACGTTATGTATTATGTTTATAAGATTTTATAAACATATTTGGAGGTATTTGCTGAGAAATTAAAAATATACTCTAACCAAACTTAACCTTCGCTCGCTAATCTTGTCTGGCCAGCTTAGGTTAAGTTTGGTTAGATTATATTTATAATTTCTCTGCAAATATTTCCAAATATCCACTGATTTGAAAGAAAAAGTATAAAATATACGTAACGTAAAAAAAAACCATTGTGGGGGAAAATAGAAAAGACTCGCCGTTTTTATTAGAAATGTTTCATGTGTATCGCGCTACAAGAAAGAGTGGGATAAATAATAGTGTAAAGCAACAAATTAGTGTACGTACGTACACGTGAATTATGTACATTTTTTCCACTAGGTAAGGGAAGTCGTAATAAATGAAGTGTAAATAAATTTTTACTCAGAATCGTTTGAAGCAGTAAATTAAACAAAGTGGAACACTGATAACAGATATCATTGTTTTTGTTTTTATTGATTGATACTAATCTGTACTGTCTCTGTTAGTTTCGGTATCGCGTACAGGAACGCGCGCGCGCGCTCCTGCACACACACCGTAGCTAAAGGAGGTTTTTTTTTTATTTTTGTTTTCTTGTTTAGCCTCCGGTAATTACCGTTCAGATAACACTTCTGAGGATGATATGTATGAGTGTAAATGAAGTGTAGTCTTGTACAGTCTCAGTTCGACCATTCCTGAGATGTGTGGTTAATTGAAACCCAACCACCAAAGAACACCGCTATCTAGCTAAAGAGGGGGTTACATAAGTAAGAACTTTACCATGCGTAACCTCTTTTATTTAGAAAAATAGTATCTTTGTTTGCGCCACTTATCGTATTCAACAGCTTACTAATTTTTTCCCCGTAATTTTTAAAAATATCGCGTGTAGGTTGTACTGTTGATTTTAAATTAAAAAACGAGTCGGTGGAATTTTTTATTTTAAATACAATGTTTTAATTTCCTAATAAGGTCATGTTTACCCCCCCTGTCTGGAACGATCTACTTGCAGAGAGACTGCGAAGTGAGGCGTACAAATATGTTGAAAGAAATTCTTAAAATCCCGGTTTGGTAGTGGGTATCCGTCTCGCCCGTAATTTCTGGTGAGAAATTGCTTTTAAACAAGCTCAGGTTTATTTAAAAATTCTCATGCATTACCAGAAATATGTGGCTTCTGAAAGTAAACTGCTGAATCGTTATATACGATCTTAATTGGATGATACGGTTTGGCATAAGATAATATTGTTATAAACTTTCTGTATTGTACACGACTCGAAGAAAATAATCGTATTCCTTTGACTAAGTCCATAATACTATTTGCAATTTGAAGATTTACCAACAAAGAATATTTGTTGTCGTGCGCTTTCTGGAGAACTAGGTACACTCTTTTCGCTTTACTTCTTATATCAGTGACTCCCAAACTGTGCGCCGCGGTCTCGTCAGAGGGGCGCCGCGAAATATTGTAAAATCTTCATAATTAATTGAACCAAGACATTTATGATTATTAAATTAATGTTAATAAAGAAAAAAAATAATGAAGATACACGAGTTCTATTTATTTTTATCTCTTACGAGCAGAGTATACTTTTAGTTAGGGTAGGGCGCCATGGAAAAATTTTAATTAAAAAAGGGCGCCGCGACTCGGAAAAATTTGGGAACGATTGTCTTACATAATTATTTACATATTATATAAAAATTGGAATAAAACTAATATTAGCTCAGTAAAGTTGAAGACTCGACGAAACATTAAAAAAAAATCTCAGTTCTAACGTAAAATTAAAAGTAGCGTGTTATTATATTCAACGAACGAACGTATTCTATTTATTTCGGTGAGTGACCACACACGGATGGCAGTTCAGTGGATGGTTAAAATAAACATAGGTGGATAGAATCGGTGAGTAAGAAAGAGGGGACGTATTCAGTTTAGGTGCATAATAAATTTGTAGGACGGTTCAGAAATTAAACTATAAATTGAGTATACCTTATTTTAGTAATGGATAGTTATACCAAGAATTCTACACCCTATGTTTGCTTTTCTAAATAACACCGTTTACTTCCTGTTATAATCAAATATGGAGTGCCGCTTGCCGCCAGTAAACTGCTTTAGAATGTTGAGCCGAACTACCAGTGTTGCTGGAAGTTTGCCCCTCGCTCGCACACAGTAACATATAGCACGTGTAAGGAAGCGGTCAAGGCCATTCAACTAGTTGATTCTCCCTCGATACGCACCCTCTCTCTTACAACCCTCAGTAGTGGATATTTAACTTCGACCACTAGGTAACATACTGACCCATTCCCGCTAAAACATCTCGCATATTGTATGTAATATGCAGCCGTGAGAATAAAAGTTATAATAAAAAATTAATCTTAAATATTAATGAGTGAAACAAGCTTCACACGACTGATGTATATTTAAAAAGTATAACTACCAAGTCGAGCTCTCAAGCCAGCGGTAAACTTAGTACAACAAGAGGAGAGTAACAGTCTACGGATCCCGAATTAAGAAACGTTCCAAGTTAACTGCGAACTTCGAAATCCAAAAAAGAGTTCTCTCCAAGAAAGTCTGGTACCTTTTTATATTCTTAAACAATTCCTCTTAGGAATGATTTTTTACTCGGTTTACGCAATTTAGTAAACTTGATGCATTTTATAATAATATTCGTGTGAGTATATATATATATATGTATACATATAAATTAAGAATTTCTCTCTGATTTATATATTGGGAAGTATAAAAATTAATAAAACCTTAATTTTACGCCCCCAATATGACATTAACTTAATGGACAATAGAAAAAAAGTGTCACACCCATGTGCTTACTTTGTTAGTATTTGTTCATGTAAGTAACAACAAAGTATGATAATATCATTGGTCATTATATAAATAACTACGTATTTGTTATTAAGTTAGCATACGTTTGCAGTAAGAAAAGAAGTTTTGTTTCTACTCAACCTGTTAGCAAAATTATTATTTTTTTTGTTATTAATTCAACAGTATTCATCAGTGATTATTTGACGGTATATTATACATAAACAATAATAAAGTTTCACTATTTAAAAAGAAATGACAGAAAAACTCAGAACAGTAAGTGTCTCTGATGTAGTAAGCGTCATGGTGGGGGAAAAGACCTGTGCGACTGGATAGTCAGACTAACTGGATTGTTGTACTATGCCAAAGAGGAATATATAATTCACTCTTACGTCCTCGCAAACAAATACACCCACTAATCGGTTCCACCTTCCGTTTTCCCGCCTTCTCATAACCATCATAATCGCTCTTAAGAATTCTTCCTTGACCTTTTAGTGTAACCGGGATTTAAGGTTTCCGTCCTTCATTTCACAGTAGGCCTACCACCACAATATGCCAGATCATAATACGGTCGCATGTCAACTGACGACCCACGCCAAAAAAATGAATTAACTAAATAACATTTTGCATCTGGCATTGAAGACGTTTTAACACAATTGTAATTTAATTGATATTTTTTAAACATATTATTTTTTATATCGGTTGTAATGAAATACAAATGTTGTTTTAAATAACCACGTGTATTATGCTTGCCCTTATAGACGAACAAAATTTATATATTTTTTCGACCGGTATGATAAGAAGAAACGATAACTTCACGTAATCGTAAACTCATTATCGGGAGTTATACTACTTAACTGTAGGTTAATGTTTGATTTTACTTTAAGCGCAGTAATACTATAATAAATATGTGGGTATTGTGGTATTATTTTCTTAATATAAGAACATGACGACAAATATTAAGTTTCTTAATAGCATTTTTTTTAAAATCGTATTCGTATGTTAGATAATCCCGTTATTATTAACACATCTACTGATATCACGAAAAAAGCCATAGGTATCATTGTCAATATTGTAGCCTCAATAGTTATACAAAATTATAAAAAATCAATAAAGAAGGTTTAAGTTAGGTAAGGATAGTTTTGTTCTCCGCAGGGTTAAGATGAGGTAGATCTTAGAGGTAAGCGTGGACTACTTTTCCAAAATATTAAAAACAGCTACCCACCCCTAAACCCCTAAAGTATTTATAATGTAATCTGTATAATTCTTCGCCATCTCTTAATTAGCACGTTCAATATATTTTACTTTCCCGGTGATATATGGGTAGTCAGGAACAGTCTGTATTGAAATCTCCTTTATTAACAAATGTTGGCTCTTTGAAAAAGAGACGTTATTTCCTGCCCTTCATATGTTTGCTTCCTTTATTATTATTTACATAGCCATTAAAGGCTTTAAAAAAATAATTTTGCAAAAGATAAGTGTCAGAAAAAAATACTGCCTATACCGATTTGTATCGAATTTCAATCAGAATTAAAGAGTGGTCCGCAATATAAGTCTAGTTTAAATTGTTAAACTTTTGTTGATAAAATATTTTATTCTTAATTTTAGTAGTTGCAGAAGTTGTTGCAAGTTTAGTTCACCAATGTAGATACAGATTTTACATTCGGGATAACGAATATACATGTGATCGTATATTATTCAGAGCATTTTAGATGTTAATGGAAAAATAATAAAGCTGTGTACTTGCATGCATGTTTTATTGTTGAACAGAGCATTTGTTAAACTGGAAAGAGTTTTTTTAAAACACCTATTAGCTTCAAACATGTTCCACATGAGCTCTTTTAGTTCATCGATGTTGACAACCTTCGTCGCGTATACCTTGTCTTTGACAAATCCCCAAAGAAAGAAATCGAGTAGCGTAGTAACGTCAGAGGATCGAGGTGGTCACGTACGTCATGGCCGATCCAACATTGAGAAAATTGTCATGTAGGTAGTCTTTATCGTGTAAACTCTAGTATGGTGGTGCGCCATCATGTTGAAAGTGGACTTTGGGTTACCGATGTTCAATTTGTGGTACGCATAATCTTGTAACAAATCTAAACAACTACCACTAGTAACCGTTGGCTCGGCGAAGAAGAACGGTCCGATCACTTCATAAGCAGTCAACGTACATCAAACGTTAATTTTCGGGCCATCGCATTATGTTTATCGAACGGCATGTGGATTCTCGCTACCCCAAATTTCGACAGTTACGCCGGTTAACGTGACCAGAAAAGTGGAAAATAGTTTCGTCAGAACAGATTACTTGTTGTAAAAGTATACCTTCGTTCGCTTTATCAAGAACATCCATAGTAAATTGTATCGGCCTGGTTTATCGCCATCTTCAGTTCTATGCACCGACTAAATTTTGTATGCATTAAATTTAAGGCGCTTGCGTAGAACCTTGACAATTGCCGATTGAGGTACTCCCAGTTCTAAACTCGCACGGCGAGTCGATTTTTGAGGGCTTCTCTAAAACGTTTCTCTTACTCCATCCACAAATTTCTGGGGACCCGGAGGTCTGCCAGCATCTTTCTTGTGTACTACACTTCCCGCATCCTTAAAATGCCGATACCAACGTTTAATACTCTTTATTAATAGAATCACGGTCGTATTGTTAACGAAAACATATAAGGACAGTAACAGTTTCGCTTTCATAAAACCATAGTACGCACATAGCTTTCTACTGCACGGTGGCGATGGCTTAACTGACGATCTCCCCTGTCGTTACCTCGCGCCGGCCTATTCATTCACGGTCATCAGTAAGTGTAGTACCTACTCTAATGTTTGAAAAAAAATTAACGCGCGCTGCATTGCTTGGTTAATTTTTTATTAATCCCTAAAATGCGCGGAATAATTTATGTTCACCTGTATATTATTCATCAAGTCCGGACCACTCTGTAGGAACGAACGCTTCTTTATATTGGTGGATGTTCTAAATAGATCATCAAAAATAGTTCGAGGTTGTCTTCGTGTTAGTTTGTCGAGTTCGGACCGGCCTTTTAATGGCTAACTCTATAAACCGAGAATGGTTTTACTTAATACCGTTGTTAGTTGTTTACAATATCATATTTTATTTTTATAGCTGTATGCCTGATGTTTTAAAGTATATGTTTTAAAAATATGAAATATTCTTCATTAAATATAGAAACTACACAAGTTGCAAATATACAAACAATAATGAATGGAGATCTTAATAAATAACTGGACAGTAAAGTGTTATTAAAAAAGTAATTCAGATCCATCGTAAAAAACCAAACATAAAAAAAGAATGTTGGATCCATATAAATGGTTTAAAGAAATCGATCAATCTAAGTCGGAATCACAAAACCCTGTGAGAAAATATTGATGGAAAAATATTTATTAATTATAATTTTAACATGTATTTCTATAAAAATTTACTAAATTAAAATTAAAAATATCAAATTTTCCTCTGAAGGTTTAGTCAACCACTGTTATTTTAATTAATTTTTTTGTTGCAAAATTTCTCTCTCTCCCTCTCACTCTCTCTCTCTCTCCTATATATATATATATATATATATATATGTGCAGGAATTTATTGTCTATTAAATTATTAAATTCAAACCACCAGTGAAATAAGTTTAAAGTAGTTTTAATATTTAAATGTAATGGTAATCATCATCAGCTGTTAAATTCCACCAAGTAAATATAAAAACAAAAAGAATAAAAATCACTAATGATTTCACGGTTGATAGATGTTTCTGTAGTATCAAGGGAATTAAGGAATGCACCAATGAATAATTAACAAATCAAGCGGGTCCTACTTGATCATTATGTAGAAACTAGATGGTTAACCATCTAGAAACACTGTTTTTACATCACTATTAGCACAAATTAGAACAAAAGTAAATAACAGGATAAATTCAAAACAAGAAAAAAGTAAGATCCGTAATTCTCAGCTGAAAAATTTCGAATGAATCATATATAGATACGTATCTTCTAAATTAAATTTGAAAAGGCTAAACTAAAATGATTAAAATAGATGAAGATAAGGAAAATTATCCGTGTTTGCTATAATACGTATCCAGCTTTAAATTAGCTATTAAACTATCAATTTTTCTTGAAATTAACAGAATGATTCTATCCAAATAAGTTATTATTATTCATTTATAATAAGCTACCAAGCATGTATCATCGGTTACATCAACGAACCTTTCTTTGTCAGATTGCAAAAGCTAAGATTTTCGGGTTTTTTTTTTGCTATATATTATTTTTTAAACACTAACTGAATTCACCGGTAGAGTAAATGTAATTTTTTCGTTGCCGATTAGATATGTATGTATAGATCGTTGATGTTTCAGGCCAACTATGCTACCACGTTAAACAGGTATTTAATTTTTCTGTCGACAGTATATTACAGTCGTTTCCTTTAAATAAAAAGGAGTGCAGTTTATTAGTTACGACATAAAGCACCAGCTTACTTCGAAGTTCAGTGGAATTGTATGATGCGTGAAATTTTATGTAAAATCTATTTAAAATGTTTGTAAGACCCGGTTCAGGTTTTTGTATTTACTCGTAGTTCCACTTGATTCTTTTTTGTTTTTAATACTTCCCATTAAGAGATGTGCAGGCTTGAAATATTTTTTCCGTAGAACTGCAGGGAGTTATAAAGCAGCAGTTGTTTAAAGATGTTTTTAAAGCAATAAATCATACATTTTACGGAAAACGTTCTGCAGTAAAAATTTTATATACTCTCGCTTACGGGGAGACTGTTCCGTGGTTTTACGTAAATCTTTTTATTTTCAAGTTTTATTTTTACTGTTTTTTACTTAAAAAACAAAAAAATTAAGATAATTGGTAAGCCTTTGAATACATTTTATTTACTCTTTTACTGAAAGCTCAATTTTTCCCATCGTATCTATGTCTGATAAGTTGTCTTAACTAATTTGAATTATCCTAGTTTTGTTATTATTCCAGTACTGTTTGTTTTAAAAGCTTGTTTATTTGTTATGTTGTATTTGTTGAGTTGGTGTTGTATTTTATTTTATATCTCCTAAAATGTTCTAAAAAAAAAAACGGCGGGGTGGTTTTGGTAAACCACCTTTTAATAGAAATACAAGTTTTTCAGCTTTTGGTAACAACCGTAACGAACAGGATAAATATTAGTAGGGAGCTAGATTAGGTGAGGCCTGACATTTTCACACACGCTACAAATCATTATCTCATCCTCTGAAGCAATACCTAACGGTGACCCCCGGAGGTTAAAAAAAAAAAATGAACTCAGAATCAAAATAGCGGAAAAAAAGCTGCAGAACAAATAATACAGTTCAGAGAAACAGATGAAGAGAAGAACCATAATTTTTTATCACTGTGCTGGAATGGATAGAAGCCAGTAGAGTTTCCTAAATAAATCAATTTTTTCCCTATACGTATATTTCTTATTTGCCAAAAGTTAGAACCGAATTTTCATGTATTTAATATACCCAAGAACTTTTTTCCTTTTCTAGAGTTCAGTGCATCTTTATAGGACAAACAGCAGTATCTTATTTTCTGTCAACCTAAATTTATACTAATGCCTGTCAGAGGCTATGTATTAGCACTAAAAATAGATTATTAGCAAGACTGTAATAAAATTATTACTTTTACAATCTAATTTAAAATACAACGAATGATTATTAAAAAAAATTAACAAAAAATGTTCCCAGAAATCGCTCTGGCACATTCACAATACAGTACTTGAAAAAAAAATGAATCTAAAAATTAGATTAGGGTCTACACATAAAAAGTTTTGGCAAAGACGCAAAAACGGATTCTTATTTAAAGTTAGGTGATTAATTTAATCTCTAATAATAAAATGTAGGTTATACCTACTAACGGAAGCAATTAAATGTAGTGATTTCTGTAAAAGAAAATAAATTATTTATTAAAAAATAATAATTTTCGTATATCCATTTGTGGTTTATTAAAATAATAAAATAGAAAAATAGTACGCACCGAACAGGTATTATTTTACGTATGAGAATAACAACAGTTTTGTATTACGGAATATAAACTAGAAGCTGATTTTCAGATACGAACTGTAACATGAACAACGTATGTAGATTACGCATTATTAAATATCAATATGATAAAATGTTTAGTGTTTTATATCGGTGGAATTCTTGTGCGAACCTAAGTCTTTTCACGGAACCGAGTTTCCTTATGATTCAACTTAAGATTAAAGAGTAGCAACAAACTATCTAAAATGCAAAGCTTAATAGCAAAATTCGAAAACTAAATTCACATATAATCAAATTTCTACAGAAAAAGATTAACGGGTTACTTTAAATGTAATTTTTTTTTAATCATCATTATTATTATGTTATAATAAAACTGTGTATTTCATCACACTTTTAATCGGACTATCCTTAAATAGATCTGCCGGTTATCAGCGTCCACGTTATTTGTTATTGAAAGCAGCCATATCTGCTTTTCAACAAAAATAATATAAAAGAAATAATGTAAATGTGACAGAACCTCGGATTAAAAAAGTACGCTCTATATAAAACTTCATTCTTAGTCTGGCAGAAGTATCATACGCTGTACATACTTTTTAATCTAACAAAAACTAAAATCCCATCTGATCTACGAGAAGAGAAAATTATAAAAAACCATTGATAATCGCAGTACGAGAATCTGATCATAGGAAACTCGTAGTATAAAGCAGTTTTAAGAAACATTTTTTCACGTATAATTACCCTGATCGCCATAAAAACAAAGGTGGGCATGCTCTCACTCCTTGTCCTTAAATAATCTTTAAGCTCTTACTTGGACACGGTTGTCTCCGCTTCTCAGTCCATCTGCTTAAATAGATCTTCTCATTCTCTCCCTTTCTGTTACCCTCAGTTTCTCCACCCGCGGGAACAGTATGGGTTTTCGTCAGAAATCAAATATTTCAGTTTAAGAATCGGAATATTTACGGTTAACGGGTCCACGATATTGTGCGATATGGTTGAACTGCTCTGTTTCATCGTATGCTTGGACATTGAATGAAACATTCTTTGTTATTCCCGAGTAGTTTTAACTGAATCAAGTAACCGATAACTTGTTTATTCCTTTGGTTCACCCTACTTTCATCATTTTTTCTCAATCCACCCGTCTTCTTCATAACCTTTATCTCTTCTTCGTTTTTCGAAAGGCTCTATGAAACACAAGATTATTTGCTCTTGAATTCATTTTGCAGATTTTAGTTGTAAGAATCTTATGGTTAGATTTCATATTAAACAAAACGAAATGAGAATTTATTTCCGTCCGCATTAACGAATTTTTTTTATTAAACCATAATTCAAGGTGTTAATTTAGATATTGTATGATCGTAGAGAATATTGAGATTATCTTCCCTCGCTATCTTTTTCACTGTGAGGAGATTTAATAATCAAAAAGAAAGCATCCTTTAATGGATCACTTAATACATAGAAATCGCAAGTCTTCAGCGAGGATCATGCAGTAAAGGGAAATGTGAAAAGAAAGGAAGATTATCTTCGCTAACCGATGTTTGAAAGGAAATTCGCTCAGGATTGAGACGAGGAGATTACATCCAGTTGAAGTCTACCGTAGGACAGATTTCCTGAAAACACGAGTATATGTCAAGGTAGAGATTTTAAGTTTATATATGAAGTCAAGTTAATATTAACTGTTTATTTTTTTATAGGAAATAAAATTGATTGAATGTTTTAGGGAGAAATAGAATATTAGATTCGTAATCTAATTACACTTGTGGGTTATCTTTACCTTTTAATAAGATCGATCCGCTTAGTATGTTACACGTTGGTGTGAATGATGTTACGCGGAAGAAAGAGATCAGCTGGTTATTCTATTTTTAAGATGCAGTATCTGTAGACCTGTTCCAAACTAATTATTCCTGGAAGTGAAATGTTTGTATTTTTCCATTTATTTATTTACTCGCGTTTAAAAACAAGAAGGTCGCTTTTTCGGCTAAGTATTATTAGGTATTTGCGAATGTTCTCTTTGTATTGTTTAAATTTATAACATATTTATTCTAATTCTCAGAACATCTGGATTATTTTAACGGAGTTAGACAATTTAATATGTATGCCGGTATACTGTATAAACGTCGTTGTATTGATATTTATTTTTTATCTCGTGTTAATTGTGTTTAATATGTATATCGTTTATTTAGTTAGCTTTCTTCTGTATAATTTATACGTCTAGGAAATAATCTTGCAGTGAACAATGTTAATGAGATACTTGGCGTGTAATTTTGATATTTTGTTTTACTTTTTAAGTTTATTTATTGTTTAAATTAATAGTTAGCAGTTTAATATTAGCGATTTCACATTTCTTTTCATCTTGATCTTGTGTAATAAAAATACCATACTTTATCGATGCATTTCCGATGTGTTTTGTTAAAAAGACTCCCATAATCTAAAATCAAACTTTGTTGAATACTTCATAATGATACGAGAGATTATCTCTAAGTAAAGACTGTTTAATTTTTAAAAAAGTTTTTCTGAAAATTTATAAATATTTTTTATTTCTCTTAAACTAGTTACCTTATACTATTCCTATATATAATTGTCACATGAATTTAGCATTTATCGTAGCGATGCACCAGCTTCAATATACCCTCACCCACCGGGTTAGTTTAGTGGTGAACGCGTCTTCGCAAATCAGCTGATTTCGTAGTCGACAGTTCCAGCGTTCAAATCCTAGAAAAGGCAGTTACTTCAATACGGATTTGAATACTAGATCGTAGATACCGGTGATCTTTGGTGGTTGGGTTTCAATTAACCACACACCTCAGAAATAGTCGACCTGAGACTGTACAAGACTACACTTCACTTGCACTCATACATGTCATCCTCATCGTCACCCGACAATTGCTTACCGCTCAAAACTTCTTTCAATTTCTCAAACAAATGGGTAATCAGAAGGAGCTAAGTCCGGAATACATGGTGGGTGATCGTAAATTTCCCATCCAAACGTTCTCAGTAAATGCACGTGTTGAACCCGCAATATGTGGACGAGCATTATCGTGTAGCAGGACGCCGCCGTCGGTTAGCCGCCCACGTCGCCGATTTCGAATGGCGCGCCGTAACTTACGTAAAGTTTCGTAGTAGGCTTCTGCATTTATAGTCGTTCCACCTAGCATGAACTCGATCAGCAGTATGCCAAACCGATCCCAAAAGACTGTGGTCATCAGTTTGCGTCCAATTTGCTGCGGCTTGAGCTTTGTTGGTCTGGTCGGTGATCGAGGATAACGCCATTCACTTGATTGCCATTTTCTCTCTGGGGTGTAATACGAAATTCATGTTTCATCAGTAACGATAGAATTAAGGAACTCATTACCTTTTTCTGTGTAGCGCATTAAAAATTCCAAAGCAGATCCCATACGGTTTTTTTTGTGACGTTCCGTTAAGACGTGCGGCTCCCTACGTGCACAAACTACTCTGAAACCTAAATGGTCATGAACAATGCGACCGATAACAGCTCTTGAAAGATCTGGAAAAAGAAGGGTGAGATATGAAATCGTTGAGCGACGATCTTTTCTGATTTCATCATCGACGCGTTTCAACAAATCCTCGGTGATTAACGAGGGCCTCCCCGAACATTCTTTATCGTGCATTAATTCTGTTATTTCTAAACCTTTCATACCGTTTTCGGCCGTTTCTTTTATTCATTACATTATCACCGTACACAGCTACCAACTACCTATGAATTTCAGCCAGCTTAACGTTTTTATGATTTAAAAAATGTATGACCACGTATTTCACAGTCGGCGGAAACATTGATATTCCTACTCATTTTATAATAATAACTTACGTAGTCAAAGATACTTCAACGCGAAAACTTACAGACAACAATGTGTGTCTACATTACTAGCGTGGCCATGAACCACGTAGTAATGTGAAAACCATCCAGATTTGCCAAAATTAAGGAGAGAAATTTCCCAGCGGTCTTTACTTTAGATATCCCTCCTAAATTGCAATACGTAAATGTTAACGCTAGAGTTGTAGTATGTTCCATTTGAGATGATTTTGACGAGATAACAACTAACTCACCACATCTTTGAAATAAGCAAAGTTCTCCTAACGTAAAAAATGTATTTTCGAAGCCGAAAAATAACGGAGGAAAATGAATACTTAAGATTTAAATTACAGTAAAATCAATCTATTTAAAAATATAAACTGATATATTGATACAAGTAACAGAATCGTACCTAACCACACATCTCAGGAATGGTCGAACTGAGAATGTACAAGACTACACTTCATTTACACTCATACATATCATCCTGTGAAGAATTATCTAAACGGTAGTTACCGGAGGCTAAACAGGAAAAAGAAAGTACCAGAATCGTATGTACTTTCGAAAATAATATTTTTAACAGATTTGGTATAAACATATGACAAGAGTACAGTATTAATCTGGTTAGTAATTCGACAAGTAATCTGTCAGTCTTGCGATGTATTGTGTAGTTTTATTTAGTTGTAATGAGAAGATAGCCATGTCCGATGTTAGTGAATTAACTTATATGGTTTTGTTACATCCTGTGTTCGCCAAGTAAGGATATGTTGATACTTACCTAACGACCCCGGGAGTCAGAACTTACGAATTGATGGTTAAATTTAATTTGTTCGGCTTGTCCTCGAATTATCAACCGTCTGCATTGAGAGCAAGCGGTTTAATTGTGCCTGACGCACGCACCAGTCTGTTTAGGATTGATATAAAAATGTTAATCGTCATATTATAAGAGTTGTACGTCCCCATAGCTATCGCACTGCATTTTGTTTAAGATGTCCTGAAAGTATGTAAGTATAGTCCAGAACTATTTGAAAGTAAATCGATTATATATTGGCTATTTTTATAATCGCATTAGTATACTGTATATGCTAATATATTTTTACTGTTCAAGATGCGAAATTTATATCTTATATATTCTTGAAAGATTCCTCTTTTTCATTATTATTGTTATTAGTATTACAAATGACAGATTTCCTGGATTTTTATAAATAATTTCTATTTCTTTCTTTTTGAAATAAAGTGGTAGTGAAAATGGAATTACAAATTTAAAAGATCAGCTGAATATCCATCATTTGGCAAATAATTTTTCTTCTTTCTTAAATAAGTTATTACATATGACGTTATATATTATTTCTTTGTGAATTACCCACATGAAATGTTCTGAAAACTATGTTTGGATTCAATTTGTATATGGAAATAATACGGTATAATCAATGTGAAAAATAATTAATAATTATGTCGGTAGCGAAAATGTAATATGATTTAACTATATATAATATTAAGTAGATTTTTTTTCTATTTGTACAGTTATTCCTATTCGTAAATTGAAATCCGGTTGTTTTTTCTTTTGTAATAATTGATATTGTAAATCTTTGTAGAGCGTTTCGGAAATTTGTCTTTTGAGTGATTTCATATTAAGTTATTACAAAAGTAATGAATGATTTTGTTACGCTAACAAAACATACTTTTCGAGACTTACTTTATAATTATTCGTAATTTCAACAAAATAGTAAAATTAAAAAAAAAAATTATTTCAGTTTACACGGAATAATTTTTATACTTTTTCAAATTGTAGGTATTTGTATACAAAAGTGTAAATCTTTGTATCTTCTCGCATAGCAGTTTTACTTGGATGAACTAGACAAGTTTTTTTTTTAACCGGATGTCGAAGTTAAAACTGAAAACTGTTAACGCGTTATGAAACCCCTGGTGTGAATAGTAGTGAATAATACTGTAACTGTTTTTTTTACAATGAGCTATTTCAGTTACGTGTAAACGTAACTGTTAACGGTTACGTTTACATAACTATTTCAGTTTCATTTAAAATTTAAGAATTGATTTACGATGTTCTGATCTCTTAAGAATTAAGAAAATAAAGCCTTCAATAATGTTTTACACCGGTTCTTTTTTGAAATAATTTTGTATACGAATTTGCTAAAAATAACACTCCTACCACTCATAATTTGATAGCAGGAGAATTTGGTTCTTTATTTTACAACCTTTTTCAAAAATTAATCTTGGAAATATAACGCAGTATGTTTTATCTAGTTTTGTGAAAGAAATTTTCTTTAATTTTTAAGTAATTATGTTACGTAGTCCCAGATAAATTAGTAGTAACAATTGGTACGATGACAGTAGTTTCTAAAAAAAATACAGTTTTCCTCCTCTTTTATCAGTAATGATTTGTGTGCTGAATTATACTTGTATACAAAAAAAAAGGTTAAGTTTTTATTACAGATATTCATAAATACTTTGTTTTAAAACTAAAAAGGTTTTTGTTGAATACTTTTGAATTTTGATAAATAAAGAGTGCTTAAATTAGACTATATAAACCGTTACAGTCTCACACTAATTATTAGTTTCATTTAAATCATGGCTTCATTCCAATTATACATTTACAAAATAACTTGTTTGTACTTTCATGTTCGTTTTTTTTTTTTTTTTTAGAAAAATATGCTGATTAATTTTTATTTAAAAAGCAAATGTTTGATTTATTGATATTAAGGTTCGCTTGTACGTAAAAAACATAAAATCATTTTTTTAATCCGTATGATTTATTAAAATTTTTTACTTTGTGTTACGTTAAGTTGTTGAATTTAATTTTTGAGCTCGATTTTTATCGGATGTTTTTCATACTTTAAAACATTTTTTTTTTTAAATTGCGATATTTTGCACCCTTAAATTTATTTTACATGTTTTACAAAATTCCTCTGCAATCTTAATAAATGTTTAAAATATTTTTGGTTTATTTGATAGTCATTTTTTTATTATAAAATTAGAATCTTCTTTAAATTCTGTTGGTATCTGTGATCACAAGCGAACTAAAAAGACAAAAATAAAAATTAAGCGTTCTTCTCATGTTTGGTTTTAACACTTTAGTTATTCAAATAGCATTATTAAAATTACTCGGATAACATTATTATACAATGATTTCAAAAGAGCTAAATTAAGCGTGGAAAGAATTCATTCTTATTTTTATATTTTTTGTGTATTTAGTTTTTGATGTACTTCCTTGAAACCGTTTCTATTTTTTATGAAAAAATTGATTGTTTATTTGTTTAACAGTAACAGTATGAATATTTACTAGTAACCGATGATTTTTCAGGGATATATTTTCCATTTTACCTATTATATTGTATTATGTGAAGAAGTGTAAGGAGATTCAGTTTCACGCAATAAAAAATTCACCCTTAGGTTGAGTTTTACGCAACCCCATAGGATAAGAGTCCTGTATCAACGGATAGGGGATATTCGCTTTGCCTCCTCCTTCATGTAAAGAATTTTTAAACCGAAACGCTTATTAAAAGAAGATTAAACTTATTTTTCTTTAATCTGTTCGCGTACATGTTTATAAGCAAGTTAACCGTTCATTTTTAAACAAGTGAAATTCTTCATTTTTCTTTTAAATGGTCGGTACATAATCATCCCTTAAGTGGTTTAACTCATATTAGGCTTTCAGGAATGGTAACTTGATCAGATTTTCCAGCAACCAATTTTCATTTAACATCATGGTTTAGATGATCACGAAAACTGTCTTAACTGTGTATTTATTTAGTTTTCGAGTCGACGGTACAAGTCTTCGTTCCCAAAATAGATATTTCATCTATTCCGTAATAAAATTGTTTAAGTAAGTAACTCACTAGGAAAGGTTTCGTCATTTTAAGCAGTGTCTTTTCCCGTAGAAAGTGCTTAAGTGTTTTCTGATTAATTATTTATGTTATTCTGGTAGTATTGGTGATAATATAACATATTTGCTTTTTATACTCTATCGTTCGAATTTGAAGAAATAAAATTATACCATTGCAATACGACCATCCAGTTTTTAAAAGGGTATTTTGGAAAAAATTGTTTGTGAATTACTCAAATGAATAAAGTATTATCTTTTTTATTAAAAAAAAACCCCTTATAAAATATAGTTTATTAATTTTTTTATCGGATTAGGATAGTTCAGCAGTTGTTATTGTATGAAATTTTTGTAAGTATCGCATTATACAATTTTTTAATCGTTCGTTTGATACACTGGTTTGATGCAGAATTTCAAATGTGTGTTCTTTAAAATGAACCAGACGCCCTGTATTGATATTTGTGAGTAGGACATATGTTTTGAAGAGCAGGAAAATTGATCGCTTTTTTTATAAACAAAATTGTAAAGCGGTCTTTTTTATAGTCATCGTTTTATTAATGGTGGGGGCTTGGGGCCGGGCAACGACAACATATGTGATCAATGGCAAATGTCCTGGGCGTGAATCAAGACAAGGTCTCTGACCTATCTAAGATCACAAACACCACTCGTACACGCTTCGTTCATTGTATATAAATGAATTAGTCTGTATTGCTGCTCGAAGTGTTGTTCTGTTGCCTTGTGTTGTATCCGTGGGATTAGATGGAGTGAATTTAGTTTGAATATTTTCTAAGAAATAATAGTGTTTTTTTGTTTGTGTGTAAAATTATTATGCTGTAAGTTTAATTTCAAGATTTTAATTTTAATTTTCAAGATTTTCATTTGTGAAGCCTGTGGATTGTATACTGTGCTCGATGTCTACTTAAGCAGCTTGTATAATAATCGGTTATATTTTCTAGGTTGGTTTGCTTTGAAGTTTTACTAGTGAATACTTTTAAACAGTTACTGTGTTACTAAAAATTAGTAACTTACCGATTGTTCAATTTGAAATCAATTTGTGGGTTAATTTTCACTCTCTTTTTCATTTAACCTTTACAGGAGGTGAATAGTTTAATAATCTTAAGCATTTTCTGTCAACAACGAATTAATTATTTCTGAAAAGCGCTATAGAATCTCAGAATAAATATAATAAATTAATTAATGACTTATCAACACAAATATTAATGAAAGTTTTACCTGTAGATTCCTTGAGTTAACTTGATTAACAGATGCTTAAAGAAGCATCTGTTGTAGATTTGCTACTGTATCTACTGGTAGTAAATAAAAATCAACAATTCAGCTTATTCATATTGTCAAATCTGTATGAAATTCTTTTTTTTAAGGTTCTTGATCGTGTTTTTTGTTTTGAATTCCCAAATGTACCATTAACTTTTTAAAATATATAATAGTGTAGGAAAATGTTTCACTGGATGTACTGAGTGTGTGTGTATATATATATATATATATATATATATATACACACTCACACACACACAATTTTATGAATGTAAACTTTCTAGACTACGTTGAGGCTAAATTAAGTAAAGACGTCATCATTGGTACATAAAATATTATAAAAACGCATTAAAAGGCAGGTAAAATAATTTTTAATTGATTACGCATTCTTTTAAAGTAAAAATACTTTTCTTTTCTAACAGAATTTGGTTTATTATTAATAGAACGAATGGTTAGTAAATTGTAAAATGTGATTAAAATAATAATAATAATGGTAGTAGGTAATATGTTCTTACAAGTATTACCGTCGGATGAGAACGGCTTAGCGGTAGATCGTTTGGTTTTCTAATTCAGGTATTTACAATCGAATCGGGATTATTTAGACGATTATTTGGTATCTATCAAATGATTAACCGTTCCACCCAGGTCAAATGCTTACTCTTAACTGAAGTAGAAATTTTAGGCGCTAAAGGGTTACTGGTAATATAATGTCGTTCCGTAAACTTTTATCTGAAATTAAATAGCTAACTAAAACTTTGTAATTTTTCGCCGAATTAGAAACTATGATCGGAGAGATAATTTTAACTTGTTTACGTTAAAGTATTTATAAAAAGTGCGTGTTAATAATGTGGGTATTTCCCAGCGTTTGTATTTACATCCATTGTAATTGTACATATCGTATCTTGGAAATAACAAATTTCTCATCTTCCGTTTTACATAATCCTCGTCTGTTATACTGCTATTTAAATCAAGTGATATTCACGTTCATCGTTGTACTTATAAATGCGTAAATGTAAAGTGTTAACCTAGTAAAAATTGTGTGTTTATTTAATTTTATAAGATGTAATTAAAATATGCCCTTAATATCGGTTATATTTTTACTGTACGAAATTTGCACTATCATTAAATATGTACTATCATTAAATATTTTCCTTTCTTTTACTGTTAGAAATGATTTAGTGGTCCTTTGTCGCTTCTGTTGAAGACATAATCGCGAGATGATAGTACGAGTACATAATCTGATCGCTTTGCGAATTTGAAGGTCTCCCACATTAAGTTGTTTTAGGTGGATTAAGATGAAATTCTTTTGTGAAACGAGTGTTGAAAACAGCGTTTCAAAATAAATGATCGACCTTTATCAATGCGGTAAGCTTCGACACCAAAAAATGATGTATTACTATGGAAATCTTAAGTGCTAGACAGTCGCCGTAAAGTTGTTGACTTTTGTCGTTTACATTTGGATCACGCAACGCACAGTTCTCTCGTGTTATATGCGATCCTCCCAAATGCAGTCGTACAACGCTTATTCACATTATCATTATCTCATAAGGAAAAAAGGAATTTCGGAAATGGAACAAAAAAATTATTCGTTATCTTACAAGTAACACGCTTAAGGTTTTTTTTTATACTTAAATTTTGTTATATGTATTAATTATGCTAAAAATACCTATAGTATTTCAAATATTTTTGTCGTATAAAATTTTAACGTAAATTTAACAGTTAAAAATTATTTGAAAATTTTCTATAAATCATATTGCGTTTAAAAATCCTACAATTTTTCGTTTTAACTAAAGCGCGACTACCATAGAACAGTGAAATTTTGATTGTTTTTCTCTGATATTGATCTTTAATTAATTAAATTATTAAAGAGATTTTCGTTTAAGTGTTTTCATATTATAAGATTTTCATATTAACAAAGGCGTTTCTTTCGTAATATTCTGATTTACATTCGCGACGAAATGTAAAAGTTTTATCTCAAGTTATTTCAACATACGTTTGCTATTGATGAATTGTCATAAAGAGAGAGTGAACCTGTATATATCACAGATTATTAAAATTTAACAATTCTGATACAGATGAAAAGTCTGTAAAAGCCGGCATTAAAACTTTTGTACTGTGCGTCAGATAATAATGGACAATAATGTATCCATTCTGAACTGAATTTCCCTGTAGCATTTTTTGTTATATGATTCTTTGTGTTACGTTTCTATTTTTGCGATTGCATTTTTCATCGGAAAACGTAAAGGCTCCGTTAAAACATAATTGACAAACATTTAACCAAATTTAACTTTTCACTTTCATCAATTTATATTACTTCTATATCTATTTGGGTCGTAGATTTGTAAATTGTTCTCGATAAGTTAAGTAAATACGATAAGATTTTTATGAAATTTTTGTGCATAACATAATTCATTGTTATCCGTAGGTTGTCCGTTACTCTATGTCGCTCCGATAAATACAACACAATGAAATCATCATGTTTTGTTAAACTGTTATGCGTGGATTCGATCAATTTTACAGAATGAGAAAAAAATTAGAATCTTAATAAAAATAAAAATAATTTATTTCATGCAATAATGCCTCTATATGAAATAACGGAATTTAGAATTTACCGGTAAATCATATGCGTGTTTAAATAAATCTATTATATTCCCATGACCTTTTGTACTCTTATGTCCCTATTTTATTTTCTTGTTTCATGATATCTTTTTTTTTTTACTTATTCGTTTATAGACGAGTTTACTATACAGTCCAATTAAACGTTTAATTTGATTCAAAACCGTTTACTTCTTTTCAGAATGCTTTTTTTTTTCATTCTTACTGTTTTTGTGTGCGTATATATGTGCATGCGTGTTTGCTGCATAAAATACTGTAATAAAGTAGGCATTTTACGTATGAGTTTCCTTTTTTTATAGACTGTGAAATCGATGTACATGATTATTTGTGACGATTCGTTTCGAACTCTGAATGAGTTCAGCGTTATTATTGGACTTCCATCCTTATGGTATAAGTTAACTAAGAAATAAAATTAGACGACTTTAGGCGCCGTATTAGAAATTTATGATCACTTTTACTATTTATTTTTTTCTTCCTTGCTATTTATCTTATTGTAAAAGTTGATAAGAGGAGATTCATGTGAAAAATATTTCTTTAAAAAATTTGCCCGAGATTACTTTGTCGCATAGATTACAGGTTAATAATTATGAGAAACCTAGATTATTTCTTCCATTTGTTTCTTTCTTTCTTGTAATGATGTTTATTGTTTGTGTTTCATTTCTCATTGTAATGTATTCGTGTCCTTCATATTTTTACTCGTAAATTTAGTGTTACGTATTAATTTTAGAGTATTAATAATATTTTACTGTGACTATAATAGATTTTAATTTAATACTTAACTACCGGCTATTGTCTTCATACCTTGAATATACTTTGTATTTATAAAAAATAAAACTAAATTGTTATAATTCGACTGCTAATAGTCATTTAACAGAACTCATAAAGAAACTCTTGGTAATCTGCCCCAAGTCAATAACTTATAAATAAATTACCCGTGATATTTATTTATTTACGTATGTGGATTTGTTGTTTACTTGCTCGGTTATAAAGTGACTGGAATGTGCCCTAGTTCATGACAGGCACCATTATAATAGACAACTATTCACGTGCGCTCGTTATTTTCCATTTAGTATCCATTAGTAGAACTTTCTTCTTCTATAGTTTACGAATAAATCAGCGATACTTTTACAGAACTGAAGTAGAAGAGAGATTTGCTATAAAAATCTGTATCGGTAAAAATATTTGTGTAATTTTAATGAGTTTTCCATAAAAAATTTATCATCGTTTGGCTTTAGTAAATATTCATGAAATATCGCATGTTTACCATCGGCCTATAAATAACATCTGCTAGCGACTTGCTTCGTTTACGTTTTATTTTATTTATGTTTATTATTACATCATTTTCCATATTAACAAACCACGAAATTATTCACGAGAGAATATTCAAAGATCTTGGTTAAACTGAATGAAAAAAATAATTCTTTTTTAAAATTCTAATTTTTTTCCAGATATTTCTTACGAGATTCGTTTTGTTAATATCTTAAGAATAACACAATCGTAAAAGAAGTTACATTACAGGGTTTCCCATAAAGAACACACGATTTAAAATTTTAATAAAATCTTCATTTATAAAAAAATTACTGTATTTTAATACAAAAAGTTCACTTGCGTTTAATTGTGGAGCACAGTGTAAGAAAAATGTCTGTTCCCCGCGTCTCTGGTGTTGCACTCTTCCACTTTCGACGAAATTTCCGATGATGTTTTCGTATAATTTTTGCTTAGTTTCGCTAATATCAATTTGAATCTGAGGAACTTTCGTAGAACTCAGGAATTTTTTGTGGTTTGTTGACTGTATACTTGAGATTTCATAAAACTTTAAAAAAAGGACTCTCATAATGCCAAATCTCAAAATTTCGATGACCGGCTTTGGTAACCGTTGCGTGAAATGAGAAGGGCAGAACATTTTTCTCACAGCATCTCACTTATTTCGAGCGCCGACCTGTTGAAACCACATGTTCTCTAGAGTCATACGATCCAATTGAGCCCACAAAAACTCCGTTGTCATATTGCTGTAATGTTCATCATTCACTGTTACCGCAACGGCTTCTGGTCAATCACACTATGGGTTCTCTGTGCTACAAATTCGACAATTGTTATTTGACGGTTACGTTCAGTTGAAAGTGCTTTACGTATTACCAAATTTATTTTCTTCGAAAAGTCGTCCCCCACTTTTTAAATTTCCAGTATTCAAAAAGGAAATGCTCGGAGATTAAAACGACTAATGGCTTGAATTCTTGTCGGTAGAATTTTATAGGCATTCAGATGCAGATCGTTTTTGAGAGTTCGCTACTTTATGGTTCTTTGAATGCCCAAGAAATGTGGTGACTCGAATTCCCCGGATTTGATTGTATTCAAAAATTCGACTAACACTAGCACGGGCTCGGGGATTTAATTTCTAAAAATGGAATTGTTGACAGACAAAGTGTATTTTATCAACCGAAAAATTCTACGCATTTTGTGAATTTTCTTCACGTAACGCATAACTGATATGAAATGTGTGTTCAAATTAACACAACTAAACTAACAAATAATCATAGCATAAATACAAATGATTACATTTGCGGAACTTGCAATGTCGTCAAGTTTACGACCTGCAGTTCATACTTTGCGTTCCATATGAAACACTTTTTGTAAGTTTGTTGGAACATTTGAAGATCAGGGTATTTAATATTTAACACACTGGACTAATTCGATTTATGAATTTCATTTCGGAAGATGAAATGAGTTCTGATCTTAATTATTTGAGGACTTAAAATTTCTTATTAATATCTCCGTTAAATAATCGAATGGTTTAATCAGATTATGTAAATATACGTACTATATGTTGTTCTGACAATCAGGAATAATATCTGTGCTACGCCGAGGTTAATGTTGTGGAACCGCTTAGGCATTTACCTGGAAAGATCAAGGAAAACTGTGAGGAAAACCTTGATCTTAGTTGCTGTCACAGAATTCGGTATTAATAATAAAAAAATTGTTTTAATCTGTAATTCATAAAAACAATTATTATATGAAATCAAAGTGTTTAGATTACGTGAAGATAATGTATAAATAAATCGAATCCGGATAAAAATAAAACACTTTTGAAGGAATTAATTGATAAATAAATTTGAGTACATATTAAGTATACGTTGTATGAGAATGCAGAAAAATTCAGATTTATTTGGAACTCATCAACAAATTAGCCTTTTGTTTGTAAAAGTAAATTATTTTAAGTTTAATTAAATTATTAGTAAAATAAAAAACAAAGCAGCAAACAAATAAAATTAATCACGAGGTCCTTCGTTCCGCATAGGCTGAAATGTTATTCTGTGTAAGAAAAAAAATCTGTTGGGATAAATAACTTATTGCAAAAATAGCATTCGTAAGTGTATCAGACGATTTGTCATAGTTGACAGTGGATTGGTTATTTACTTACGTGTCTGCACTTTTTTCATCAGAGTTTATTATTATTCTTCATTTCATTTGACCTTTTTTTTTTTTTTAATTTCTAACTAAAACTTTCCCACCGGGCTATTGAGAATTTTGTTATTTCTATTTCCTGAATTATTTACATGATGGATGCTTAAACCTAGTACAGCTTTTGTCCTACGTTGAATTCATGTAAGTTAAATATTGACTTTAGATTTTTAACGTCAGTTCTTTTATTTGTTTATTTTAAACTTTTCTTCTGTATATTAATATTTTCAGTTATAGAAGGGTAATAAACCTGGCCGTGTCAGGCTAACGTTTTTATTTTATTTTATTTTTATGTTTATAGTAAATTCATACACAGTTTATTGTTATTATACTCGTACAGTTTATTTACTTCGCTCTTAGTCCTACTAAAATTATATAACGGAACGTTGGTAGTGGTTTGATTTATTATGGCTATACTGAATTCTTTAAAGGTCAGTCGTTTTTTTTTAATTTTTTTACTACACTCGGAAATTTAATTAAACTTTAGATTTTAAACATTTCACTTTCTCCCAGAAGTTTTTCTTAGTCTTTCTTACTGCGATGCGATAATAATTGGATCTTTAAAAACGCCTCGCTGAATTGACTTTTAGGATATCCCAGATCTCTTTCATTTTATCATAGAAATGCCGTAAAATTCAGTAGCTTCAGTTAATGAAATAAAAATTCAAATATCACAAAAAATCATGGAGATTACAATGCTAGATTGTAACTGTATTCATACGTTCTTGTTTTATTACGTTTTAGGTAATCAATAATATCAGTGTTAAAGGGATACTTATATTTTTTCATCCTTTACGTACGTTGGATAACGTAAAGGATGAAAGCCTTTATTTATCTACTATTATTACCTATCTACTATTTTTTTTTAACCAGACAGATTGGATAAAAAACTTTTACCGCGTTAGTTTTACGTAAACATTAGCAATTAAAAAGAAATTAATGTTTTATTCAATTAATCATGATTAGCGTCATGTATTCATATACTTTATTAAAATAATAAATTACCGCCTAAGAATTTATGTTTTGAATAATTATATAATTTTTAAACATAATAGCCTACATGTTGTTCATTCTATGTAAAAATTTGTTTTATAACGATTGTAATCAGTCTACTAGTACTTCACATTAGTCTGTCATTAATGTTTGATTTTGTGTATTGATAAAGGAATGAAACTCTGCTGAAAGATTTGTAGTCCACTTAAGCTAGACGTTACAGCACTTAACGATTGGATACGAAAGTGGGCGATTGTACGCGGGAATTTACGAACAAATTCGTCGGTTTTCAGTTGCTTTATAGGTTCTTCACTAATACGGTTTACAAAATTTTACGTATGTTACAGTAATGTTAGTTTTTCTTACGTTATATTTGATATTATATATATATATATATATATGTATAACAGTTGTCGGGTTGTATTGCGTGTGTTTGTGTATATTTAAACTATACTAAAATAAAATTATTGTAAGGTATGTATATCTTTTCGTAACTGTGCTTAATGTTGATGCTATGATTTAAATTATAAGTGACATAAACCATAATAAATCCGAAGATTTCGCTTGTGTACCTGAACAAGGAAGCTGGTAGAATAATTGATGGCTTTTTATGACGTTGTTGTGGATATCCTACATATCTATATATTTATTATTACTAAATTTTTAATTTGATTGTATTATTTTATATTATATACTGTTTTAAATATATATATATACACACTTACATACAATAATGAAAAAATGTTTAATGTATAATGTTTATTAAAATATACTACATTGTTATTAATAAAAAATTTAGTGAATTGTGTACTTAGCTAAAATTAGTTTTTTTCTGTCTCCTGAGAGTATGCTTCATCGTCATTCATATAAGATGTAAAAAAAAAGAGTTTTTTCCTATACAATTGAATATCTTTATATAAGATATTAGATTTATTGTTAAAGTTAAGGAAGCGTACGTACCCTTCAAAAACTATAAAAGAAGTAAAGAAAACTAATGCTACCAACAGCTACAAAAAACATAAAGTTAAGCGAGTATTATTTTTTAAGCGTAAATTATATCTTGAACATAACAGAAGTGATTATACTTCACTAAAAAAAATTTAATCCATTTTAACTTGCAAGTTGAATCCCTTAATCTCGATTGAAATCCTCGAGGCCTAAATTACATCCGGCCACCTTTTTAATAGAATAAATAGGTTTTTTTGTATTTGCTCGCCAGGATGCGTTTTACAAAAACATTATGTAAAAAATAAACTATAAAAAAAAAAAAAAAAAAAAAAATTTAAAATACCTTTTATTTTCATATTTTTTTAGTACGTAGTAATTGGTTTTTTTTTTAGTGAAGTAAAATTCTTGTCCCCATTATTTCTAGATACACTACAGTTATATTTAATCGAAAAGTTAGTTTTTAATTTTAATTTTTTCAACTAACTTTTGAAACCTGATTAACTGAAAAAAAAACCGTCATAAATTCGAAGCTGTAAAGGACTGTCCAGCTTAGTAACGTAGACTTGTAGGAAGTTTAGTAAGGTTAAGATGAAAGGGAATTCCAATTGAATGATTTTGAAAAATCTTGTTTGAAAATAATACATGTTTGGTCATTAATTTCCTCTTGTTCTGAGTAAAGTTTTTTTGTTTTAACTGATATATTCCATGGCTCATAAACATTGCAATTAACATTTGTATTGCCTTCGGTAGGAGGTGTAACATGTAGTTTTATTACTTTGTAATTATTATACTGTACTGTAACACTCCATTCTAATATTCTTTTTGAAGGTAATTGCGTAAGATAGTTATGTGTACATCCTGTTAGTGAGTTAAAATTTTCGAGAATTTATGTAAAGTACTATATATTACTTTCCTTCTTAGTGGCGTATAAGTGATTTAATACCGGTAACTGCAACCTGACTCGGATTTACAAAAATTTTACTTTTTTTATTTTTAATAAAAAACAAATAAATCCGACTAAATAAACCAGAACCGTTCTGGGTTTATTTATCACGACGCACAATTTTTTGCAAGCTTTTACATTTTTCAGTTTCTATATTTAGTACAAATCGCATTAACAGTTTGTTTTTATTAACTCCTATTTCATTAATTTTTCATAAGTTGTATAAATTAAAGTATGTATGCTTAGTAAATTAAATTTTCGTAAGTTGTTCAAATTTATTTCGTTTCATATCTGGATATGCTGTGATGAACTGAATAGCCGGTCAGTTCGTTAAACGTATATTATTTTACCAGATTATAGAAAATATATTTTCTGTATATAAAAAATACATAGATTTTGTCAAATGCTTTTTCTTTAATTATGTATAGAATGTTTTTGCGTGGTGGCCGCACAGTTAGCCTGATGATTGAAATGCCTTTCTGGTAAAGCTGGGCATTTTGTAATTTAAATACCAAAGTTTATGAATTTAGCATTTCTTTTATCTAAATTAATTAGCTAGGAAATTATTATTATTAGTAGTAGTAGTACTTTAAATTACAGATTTTCATTAATTATAATCGTCTTTCTTTCATATTAAGAAATGTTATTTTTTTATTACATGACAGCAGACTACGAAAAAGGTTAATAGCTTCCGTGAATCTTTTGTTGTTTGCATCAGTAAGTACGTTACCGTATAAATTAAAACCGCCGGTTTGTGAAGAAAAATTACCCACTGCATTGAAAAAATAATTTTAACGGTAGATTATTGAAACCGATGGTGAGAGTAGGTTGTAGGATTTTTATACTTTTCTTTCGTATTTTATATCTGAACTCCATCGAACTTTATATTTTATAATTTAGACTTAGATTTTCTTGAATGATTTATCTTTCTCCTTATTGAAAAATTTGTATCGTTTATATATTGTAATTGAAGTTTAATCGATAAAGCAATAAAGACATGAAGGAAACGTTTTAATTTGGTAAAAAACCGATAAATGAATGAAAAAAACAATGAATTTCTAAAAAACATTTTCGGTGGGTTCTGAGATAATGTGTAAAATATAGTTATCTGATAAATTTTCGCAATGTGAATTAAATCACCGTTATTTATATTATTTTTAAATTAATTGTATTCTGTTGTTAAAAATTGATCATTAATTTGTAATGTTTCTTCTGCTAAATGTTTTTAAATCTCCTTTTTTTTTCTTTCTGTGTCGTACGATAATTATCTGGAATAATATTTATCTCTTATTTTTGTAATTATTGAATTATCAAAATTGCAAAATAGTGTAAGAACTTTATATAATTATAATTTTTTTTTTTGGTTTGATGAAATTTACTTTTTAAACTCGAAGCTTGTGCGTAGGAATATGGAATATAATTTTGGTAGCGTATGAAAAATGCCGTGCCGTGATTGAACCCGGGACTTCCGGATGAAAGGCTTTAAGGTATAGTTTTATACTACTTTGAAATTTAATCGTACGTTACGCGTACTTAATAATGCATTTCAGGACTGATACGATAGAGATAAAATATCTGTAATTCATGTAATGTACAGCTGAAATAATATAGAACGGTCGATCGTGACCGTTACAGACTGTCGACTAACTTCATCACTACTCTGTATTCCATGTAAAATAAAACGATAAAACACCGGGCCGAGTGAAATAATGTACTCATTTCTCACTTTTTATTTTTTTATTAAAAAAAATAGTTTAGATTATTTCTGTATGAAATTTTCGCTTCCTTGCAAAAGTAAAAGTCTCCCAAAAACCATAGAGTTTAATTTTCCCGTATTTCTTAATCAATCGGTCAGTTTAAACTATTCCTAATCTTCTGTAATTTATGTAACGTGCTTTTTATTGTATAAATTGAATAAATGTACTAATATTTCAAAAGAAATTTATTTTATTATGATTTTTGTTATTTGTTGCAGGTAAGTGAAAATTATGTAGAAAAGATATACGTGAGCTACATTAAATGAGTGTAAGTTGTTAAATTAGCTTTTATTATTTTACTTCAAATTACGACCGTTTCTGATAATTTTAAGGTTAGTGTTTAAATTTTAAGAGTTTCCTGTTTATATATTCTTTGTTTGTGTATACAAAAGGCATTGTATTACAAAAAAATAATTGAAGTAGTCTTATCATATAGCTTAGTACTGTACATTTAATTAACACAAACATTTGATATCGTGTATACATCGTTATCTCTTATCGTATATTAGGTATTATAATTAAAATTATCGCAGTTTATTTATCGGATGGGAAATGATTTAGAATTCTGGAATTTTAGACTGTTGGATTTACGAGGAAGTTGACATATTGATTTATAAAATATGTAGCTTACATTAAAATAGTAATGTTCATTTTTGTTATTATCATTGGACTGGAATGTCGAAAGATTTCCTTTCCGTCTGGAATTTTCTGTTTGTCATCCATAAGTCATTTGATCGTTTGATGCACTTCCATTGCTTTTTAATTTAAAGCGAATGTTTTAATCTTGAAGTTGTTCTTAATCCTAAATTATCTGGTTTTATATATATTCTAATATTTGTCGACCTTAACAGTTTATACCCTCAAACTTCCTTGTATAGTTAATTTTTAAACACTGGAGCCTTAATATATGATTTTCCCGATCTTATTGTTTTTTTTCAAGATCTTTTATAAAATTCTCCCTTCTCCAAAAACTCTCTATTATCGTACTCAATCAACCCAATTATTACATTCTTTTGTAATACTGACTTAAAAAGGGACTTACTGACTGACTTTTTATTCTTTTTCTTTCCGTTCATCCATATTTTGCTGGAGTAAAGCGAAATACTCCAGCCAAATTGTTTAAATATTTGTAGCAATTTCTAATTAGTATATATATATATATTTTACGTATAAAGCCGAAATTTGTCTGTTTGTTCTCGTAACATGCGAGAATCAACGATCGATCCCCTTCAAATTTTCATTATACATTCGTGTTATTCCAGGGAAGGTTTTAAGTTGTAGATCGTGGCCCTAGCACCCTCTGGGGTTAACTTGTTAACTAAAGAAATTTGTTAAAGAAAAAAATAATCCGTTTAATTCATTATTATGTTTCTGTCATCATGGCAACTAAGATAGTTTGTGTTTTCCTCGTCAAAGGTCTGAAATACGGTAAACCTTATTTATATCTATTCTGCCTTTTGTAATTTAATTTTTTTTTTCAAATTTCTTTAAACCCTGCATGCTTTAATTGTTATTTATCAGTATTATTCTCAAAACCATGATGTTAACGAATATTGCTGGGGTTCAGGGAGCTCGCCATTTCAGTCTGGCTAAACGGGTATAAAAACTCTGTCTATATAACATATAAATAAATTTATTTGTAAATATATTTATACACATACACCAGATTTATGAGCATAAAAGTTCTTACCAGTCTGCTTTTGATGTTTTTTTACTTTATCCGTTCCTCACGGGAGAAAGATTCGGAATTGCTTACTTGTTCCACAAGAAGCAGTTGGACTACTCAAATTCTTTCGTAAAATAAAAATGAGAAAACAAGATCGAAAGACATCTATTGTCAATAATATTTAATGTATACCTTCCAAGTATTAGAGTTTTTCCTTTAGATTGGGTTAAATCTTAGTACAAGTAATATTATTTATATTTCACGAGCGATTGATTTTAATTGTTGATTTAATACGTAGTATTCTTTAGCAGTAATTCTGTGTTATGTTAAATGGCTAAAAATAGTGAATCCTCTTAAAATATTTTATACTGTACTTTATATACTCGCAACTTTCAAACTGCGCTCGACGTTACTACCTGTTTTTGTGGCTTGTACAATGAATGTCGTTTCATAAAGGCTTTTTTCTACTCCGAAAAATGAAAACATGTTCGCTTATTATAGCAACAATGACTCTTTTACAGCATTTCCATAGAATTCGGTTAATTTCTAGTTGTATTCAATGTTCCAATTACTGAATTATGAGGATTGTTAATTCATTAAATACATGAGCTTTCAAATACTTAGAGAAGAAAAATAGGTAATTCTGATACTATTGATATCATAAAAACCTCTTATAAATGCATTTGTCTTTTTAAACAGTCGTTTAAAAACAATTAGATATACATATTGTAGCAGTATTTAGTAAAAAAATACTTAATACAATACTATTACAAATACAATACAATACAATAAAACAAAAGTAAATAAGTGTAAAAAAAAGAAATCATTCTTTTACATTCCTTACATTAATGTACAATTGTAAATACAAGGTGTGATCAAAAAATACGGTGAATAATTTTTTATTAAAAAAAGTAATAAGGTTACATAGAATTCGATTTAATCTCCTTCAAAGTACTGTCCTTGGCTAGCAATGCACTTATCCCAACGTTGACTCCATGACTGGAAGCATTTCTGGAAGGCGTCTTTCGGAAGGGCTTTCAGCTGCTCGGTCGTGGCCCTCTCAATGTCAGCAGTAGTGTCAAAACGTTTTCCTTTAAGCATAGTTTTAATTTTTGGGCAGAGCCAAAAGTCGCATGGTGCTAAATCCGGTTAGTATGGCGGATGTGGGCAGATAGGAACACTTTTTTCGGCCAAAAACTCGCGAATGAGAAGTGAGGTGTGACACGGCCCGTTGTTGTGGTAAAGAAGGAAGCCATTGGTCCATTATTCTGGTCGCTTTCTTCGTACGTCGTTTCGCAAACGTTGCAGTACACCCTTATAAAATTCAGAGTTTACAGTTGTTCCCCCTGGAACGAACTCTGATCGCACTATCTCCTCACTATCAAAAAAAACAACGAGCATGACCTTGATGTTGGATTTTGACTGACGTGCCTTTTTAGGACGAGGAGATGAACTGGTTTTCCATTGGGAACTCTGCATTTTGGTCTCAGGGTCATAGCCGTAGACCCAACTTTCATCTCTAGTTACAATTTTCGCCATGAAGTCCGGATCTGCATGAAGACGACCCTTCAACTCCGTGCAAATTGACACATGATTTTCAAAATCCATGTTGCGGGACAGACACGATAAACACAACCTCACTCTAGTGGCTCTGGCAGCTGACTGGCAAGCTCGAACGTGTTACAACTTGTCCCTGCCTGTCTCAGTTGATCACGCTATTGGACAAATTACAGCATATGGATGTAGCGTCAGCAGTTGCCGCTATAAAAATTCATTCACCGTATTTTTTGATCACACCTCGTATATATACTGCAGTCTTTCTTTGTCTTCAACGATAGAGTTTGATCTCTTTAAGGGTTGGATATAACGAAATATTTAAAAAAGAGATTTATTTGGTAATTTAAATATTATTTTAGCTTATATACCTTCAAAAATACTTCATACTATTAGTGCACTGATCTCAATATTTTATTTTCTGTTTGTAATCTTGGTGGAATTCTGTTGGTGTGAAAGAGTATGATCCCGTAGCAAATTGTTTTTGTTCTCTTCAGTTATTTTAAAACATTTCAAATTAATTATAATTTTGTAAAAAAAAAGAAAATAGTAGTAATAAAAAATACTTCATTAGCAAATTTTAGAAAGTAGGTTTAAGAACAATGATTGCAGGTACTTTGACCAACACTTACTTACAGATGGGGGTGGCACAACATCATGAAGTTACTGATTTATGGGTGAAGCACCCATGAATTATTGACACATGTCTCTGATTGCATATTTCTTACTTCTCTCTTATATTACATTATTGTTAAACAAAATTCTTTGTTATCTACTGTGCTTGAAAATTTCTGAACAACAGGAAAATAAAGAGAATCAACCTTTATGTTATTCAGTTACTAGTTATTAAACTGATAATTCTGCAGTTAAAATTTTTTTTAAATATAAGAAACGAAGTACGGTCACCTCCTAGTAATGCTTGTCGGATAACGCTAAGAACCGCGCAAAATACATTTTCACTCGTACAAGGATAGGTAGTCAGTTATAACTAATATTTTTAAGATAAGAGGGTTACTGTTTTGAAAGCTGCATTCTTCATAACACTCAGAGTTTTGGGTCGGTACTGCCAAAACTGCTGCTCTGAAGAAATTACAATACAATGATATTTTTTATAAATTGAATAATCTTTCATTTTTATTTGTCATTATTATTCTCACTAGCGTGAATTTAATGAACTCAGAGGGGTCCTGGCTAGACAAGAAAGTTGAATGAAGTGAGCCCTGACCGGTTAAATATCACCTGACCGCGAAGGAAAACGCTAGTAACCATATAGTGCGGTTGAAGCCGAGACGCAGATGCTACTATATTTATATATAAGCAGGTAATTCACGAAGAATGTAATTAACTTCCTACTACTGAAAATAAAGAAAAAAATCATATAAACCTAAGTAAACGCTTCGTTAGTGAGTGTCGGCTAGCGAAGATTTCGCCCTGACTTCTGCGCCAACGATAAAATTGAAACTAACTGTAATTCTTGGGAACCAAATGAAGGGGTAAATTTATTGATTTTTAGATGAAATCTGATCTGTAAAACTGAAAAAAGATAAGTCCCAGAACGTTTAGTACTTTTTGAGAAATTTGGGGTAAAACAAAAGATTGGAATCGAAAAACACATTAATTTATTTTTGTGTAAGATAATTTTGTTAAACTGATAATAAAAATGTCATTTTTAAACAAAACTTGTAGAGAATTTGATTTTGATTAAAATGGTACGAATAAAGTCCACTTATATAAAAAACTAAAGTGCACTTACGTACTAAGGAAAATATAGTTATCTTGTATGTTACGCCAAAAATCAGTTCAAACATTCATAACTGATAGCAGTCAAATAGACAGCAAAATAGAAAATATAAGTTAACAAACAAAACGGGCTAATTATGTTTCAAATTTATACAAACTAGAAAATTTATTGTGCACAATACAAAAACAAAACTTCAGTTATATAAACAGCGGAAAACGTTTAACGCGAAGGGAAGAAATTGCGGTTATCAGTTATTTTTTTGTGTTGAAAAAAATCCTCATACGAAATGTTGGTTTTGTATTAAATGGAATATGAATGAAAATAGGTTGTTTCTCATTATGTGTTGTGTGCAGTATTTTGTCGTACTTGTACCCATCCTAAAATGTTTGAACTTCAAACTATTTCATTTGAACTTTAGCTTTTTCTTTTGTAATCATTATGTATGAGGAATTTTTGATGTTCAGTTAAAAAAAAAAATTGATATTCTCATGTGCAATCGTTCATACTTCTATATCTTTATCATATGTTATATATTACCCACCTTATAGAATAGTTAACATATCTTCAAAATTTCGGATGCTGTACTGACCAAATTGTTGCTCTGAAGAAATTACAAAAGACTTACATTTTTTTATAAATTGAACAGGCTTTAACATTTTTGTTTATCATTATTATTCTCACAAGGAAGAGTTTAATGAACACTGGCGCGTCAATGAGAGAGAGCTCGTGACCGGCTAGTTAACGTATAATTAATAATCTGTTAATGTTCAATTTGTCATCATAAATGTTCTGAAATGTCAATATGTAAACTGGATGTATGTATCATCAATTTTGTAAAAAAAAAAAAAAAAAAAAAAAATACAAAAAAGGATTTTTATACTCGTAAGCTTGAAAATAGTAAACGCAATTTCAATTGAGCCCTTCCTTTTCCTTAATTTTTGAAATGATTTATTATTCTATATATATAGAATAATAAAATAAAATAATAAACACAGTCACAAAATTTACCATTACAGATTTTGAACAATGACGGTTTCATTCAAATTTTATTAAGCATTTTTAAGTAATATAGTGAGTCAATAAAAAATTCTAAATATCTTAAGGAATAACTCTGACATCAAGTCTCTTCTTTTGTAATCTGTCCGTTGAATTATTATTATTATTATTTGATTTAATTATCGTGAGAAACATTAAAACTTAAAATAAAATTATACACCAGTTTCATTTTTTAGATTTTTTCCTTACGCTAATTGATATGTGTTAATGTAAAGTACATCCGTGGTTGTAAGGGATATTTATAAAGTGGTTGTTAAATGGTTAATGTAAATTATGACCTTGAGATATGTGATGTTTTTTAAATTTAGTTTTGTTGACAAATTACTTTTCTGTCTCGCAGTCGCTTATATTATGTAGAAGGTCGTTACTTGGTGTACCTATACAATTGTTGACCTACTGTTATTGAATTTAATTAATCTATTCACTATTGTGTGTAAACACATGCTGGTTACCTTAGACACAATTTAGGCCTGTATATTTAATACGGTTAATATAATTATTAATTATATCGATTTGCAGTTAATATAATTAACCGTTTTATTTAAGCTACGATTTTTCAAGAAATAACCACCGTATTTTAATTTAATAACCATTGCATTGTTGTAGAAGTGAAGATGAATGATTTGTGTATGTGCGTGCATGTATCACGTGCGCGATTATTTATTTGTGAAATTAGTAAACGTAAGAATACTAAATTTCACTGTAAAAAATGTAAACGGTATCCAGTATTTTTTTCTGGGAAAAATATTAATAATTTATTTTACCAACTGATAGTAATAATTATATACTAAGATAATATATGTTCAGAAGTAGTTAAAACTTATCTTGTTTATGCATACATATTTTTAAATTTACATTAATGATTACGTGTAATAAAAGAAATATAAAATATAAAATATATCATTTACATATTTTATATTAATCTTACATAAATTATCTAATTAGTCAGTTGTATAAAGGAAACATCTGAGTTCCTTTTGGACCGAAAGTAGTCGGGAAGTTATTATCCAAATAAGGACAAAACCCATATTAAGGGGAGGAAGAAAAGTAATGATTTCCTTTTTTATTATTTAAAAAAATGCATAAAAAAATTATTATTTTATTACTCAAGAAGGACAGTTTTTTAACCGATTTGATTACACGTTGTTATTATTATTATTATTGATAAATTAATCAGTGTGAAAAAACTTAAGAATTACTAAAATTACATTACAGCATCTTAATTTGAAGGCACGATTAAAATTTCGTTCTTGTTCATTCATAACATGAAAAATTGAATTGTAACTGAAAATCTAAAGATAGTACAGATTTAATACGCTGCCAAAAAAAAAGAAAAGCATAAAAAAAATTGTTTTCTTACTTTTTTTGCTTTTAAAAAGCAACAATGTTTTCTTGGAAATCTTTGAAAGTTTATTTTGAGGTTAGTTAATTACTTGAACCAGTTTTTGAAAAAGGTTGCTTTTAAAAATTCAAGATTTAATAAATTAAAAACTTATTTATTTTCATTTAACATGAATGAATCTGTATCGCTTGTATAATGATTGAACGTAGAATTATCTTCATACTTATCGTTTGACGTGATTTTATTTTTCACGACTAAACTAATTCATTTATTGTTGTTTATTCCCAGGAGGGTTTGAGGGTTTTTGATACTACCGTCAAAAAGATTAAAGCATTAAATACGTGAAAATTTGTACAATATCAAAAGAGTTGTGTTCATAGAGGATAGCCAGGGTGCTGTAAACTATTTTAATTCATACGACTTTGGAACACGTGCTGCTGCGTTCATAGAATCTTCATTTACGCGGCTTGATAAAACAAAAGATAACATTTTTAAAGGTAAATTTACGGTGAATGACGATTGAAATTTTCTTTTCTTATTTCTGAACTAGGTCATTCTTTGTTCAACTCTGGACTTATGTTTAAAAGATTTCGGCTGTACTAAATGAACGTTATTGTTCATAAATTGCTTTTTTTTACTCCCATTGATTGAATCGTGAGACTATTTTATTCTTACGTCTAAGTTTTTTTTTTTTTCATGATAATACTAACAATCTCGTGTAGACAATGTAATGCCATGTAGACAGTTCACTTTTGTTGCTGAAATTTTTAGGATTCAGTTTATTCAATTTCGCGTCATCTCATTTATGCAGGTCTTCAGCAAACTGCTCTTCATATTTGTCTAGTAAATGTCATTTGCTTCTTCCTTAGTAGATCCTTTCTACTCACTCTCTCTGTTCTACTATTTCTCTTACCAGAGCATTTTTATCCTTTTTAATGATCCCTAATATCCGTTTTCTTCACCAGTTGTCTAAATTATATCCTTTTTCCAATCAGTTCATCCATTTAATATTTTTTTGTCTCCTTCACGCTTCCATTTTTTAAAATTCATCCTACAAAAGCACACTCCATCGTATAAAATATTTTTTCATTACTTTCCTAAATTTTCTATCGTAAATCCATATAGTATTCTACTGTTTTTTCGAAGACTCCTTAAGTATTTGCATCTTTATTTTAACATGCGATTTGATGTAATTAGTTCCTTTATAAAATTTGTTTCTTAAAAGTTGTTTTATTCTCTATTTTCTGCATTAACAAATATTGCATAAATCCCCTAATATCTCCAGCTACACTGTATCTATTACAGTTACTATACAACATTAACTACGTTAATATCCTAAGATAAACATTATTAAGTAATATTTAAAACGGTAAGTGTTCCGTTGTGTATCGTTAAATTGTATATGCATTATTATTTGCAGAAGTTTCTCACTCGAATTGACGACGTTTTTTCTCCCTTACGAATTCGTCGTTTATAGAAAATTGAACCAGCGTGTACTTGCTGTTGTAAACAAACATCAGCTTTTCGGTATTACTGTTTTTTTTATCAAATAAAAAATAATTTCAAAAAAGAAATGAATTAATGAAGTCTTTATCGAAGAAATTTGTATGTATTGATTTTACGTTTGATATATCAATACCAGCACATCTATATAGTGTAATATTAATAACAAGTAAAAATGTGTTGTGTTAATGTGCATTGTGTTGGACAATGGAGTGTTTAATATGGTAGACACACCTACGCCCTGTCAGTGCTAGTAAAATTGATTGGTGGGGCAGGGCTTGAGAACCACCTGGCTTTATTAAAAAAAAAGTGTGAAAAGGGGATTGTCAGCGACCTACTTTTTTAAATTTTTTTTCTTTCGAATAATTATTTAGAAAAGATCCTCTTTGTATTGTTTTTGTATTATATATAAAGTATTCTATTCTGTCTTATTTTAAGTTAGTTAAAATATTTTCCATCTATTTATATGACATGATTTAATGTGTTAAGTCCCGCAACCTTAAGGTCATAAGTGTCGACGTAAGTCACAGAGTGTCATAGCGATAGCAACTGTGTCTGAAAGCTTTCTCAGATGCTTTACCATGCGTTACAATTATAAGTAAACCGATGACCGGTAGTAAAAGCCAAAGATTAATGAAATATGTTGCTGATTTTATGGCAGAAATTATGAGAAAACGTCTGGATCAATTCAAAGTTTCAGTGAAACGTCTCGTTAAGTAATATCAGTTATAAGTTATTTATCGTTACGTATAACTAATATCAGCAATCTTGCTAGTACAGAGTGATTTTTTGGTCCTGTTACCCAATTTTAAATGTAATTTAAGAAAGGTAAATTTAGGTGGAATAAAAAATGTATTTGTTACTTACAAAAGAGATTTAATAAAAAGCTATTACTTACATAATTGTTAAAGAATATTTTCAAAATGCCCACCCCTTGTGGTTATACACGCACGGACTCTTTTCAGCATATTAGCAGAAACCTTTTTAAGAGTTGCATTAGAAATATTGGTGATTAAGTCTGTAATATTGACTTTAAGTTCATCAATAATATGAGGATTGTTTTTGAAGGCCTCGGACTTATAGCCCCAAAAAAAGTAGTCAGGAGATGTGAGGTCTGTGGACATTAGAGGCCATAAACCCTTTCTTATTATTCGATCATCAAAAAACGTGCAGAAAATCCATGGTTTCTCGAGACGTGTGGCATGTAGCGCCGTCTTGCTGAAACCAGCAATATCGTTCTTGAGGTTCCAGAACGGACAAAATTGGCGTACAATATTCCTGTATACTTCACCATTTACTGTCTGTTCGAAGAATATGGGCCCGACTATACGTTGACGAGATATCGCACACCACACACCAATTTTTTCAGGATGCAAAGATTTGTCTTGTAAAGCGTTAGGATTTTCAACCGCCCAAATTCGACAGTTTTGACTGTTCACATAACCATCGAGATGGATCCAAGCTTCATCACTAAAGAACACTGTGTTTAAAAATTCGATTCCGTTATCATTTACGAGAGACCTAAACCAACGGCAATATTGCAATCGCTTGTTTAAATCTGGAGCCTGACGCTCTTGGACTAATCGTACGCGATACGGATACAGTTTCAATTTTTTAGCAGTTTTCTGAACACTCGAATATAAGAAGCCAACTTGCTTGGAAAGTTTTCGTAAACTTTTCCGTGGAGAATTGAACAATCTTGTTTTCACATTCTCTAAAACGTCATCTGTCAAGCGAGTTGGTCGACCGCTACGTTTTCTGTCACAAACACTACCTGTCTCTCGAAATCGGTTTGCTATCCTAGAAATTGAAATTTTTTCTGGCGGAGGAATACCAACAAATTTAATTTTAAACGATTCTTTTACACTCGCGTACGATTTCGTAGCAAAATATTGTTCAAAAATGACTCGTTGTTCTATGGTAAAAGACATTCTGTTCGTAGCACGACCGGAAACGGCACAAAAGTTTACGCAGCTCAAGGAGAATCAACTCACACTGCCGCATCTATACCGGTTGAGTAGCGCAACAAACTTCGTGTCACAAAACAAAATTTCCCTTTCTTAGAAAAAAATTACCAGACATTAAGAATTGGGTAGCAGGAATAAAAAAATCACCCTGTACTATTTGATTTCTAGGTAATTAATGAAATTAATTACCTAGAATAATTTTAGTAATATGTTAATCAATTATTGTAGCGAGTTTTTCTATTACCAAGATTTAAAAAATGTCGTTTAGAAGTAATTTTAACTTCAGTATTAGTTTTTTTTTTTTGTGGCGGGGGGTAGTCACTATTAACACTGTTCTTAACAGTTTTTTAAAATTCATTTTAAGTGAAATCTGCCTCTGAAAAAGTGAAAGTTCAATGAAAATTAAACTTAATTATTTGAAAGACAACCCAACCAACAGTTATTTTAATTGATTTTTTATTTATTTTTGTTTATTATTGTATGAAATTTTACGTTTAAAATGTTGAATAAATTTTTTAAAGGTAATTAAAAACTTTTGATTTTTTGGAAAAACATTTTTTGAAAGTTTGCACAAAATTTTATTTGTGTGTAATTTATTATAATTAACAATCAGTCGTCGATTGATAATTGAAAATATCGGCTGTTTATAAATTTTATTATTTTGTTTTGTTGAAAAATGTTTTTTTTCTCAACAATTGGCTGCTCCGAAAATTTATTCAGTCGACTGACTGCTCTGAAATATCAAATTAAAGTAAAACTTGTAGTTAGGAAAACCTTGTCCGAGAAACGTCCCCTAAAATATGCTGCCAATCAAATCAAAAATTATTACATGGCCTAACTTTCAAAAGAAACGTTTACACCGTATTTGCTATGAATAAAGGTGTTTGGTTAGTGTATTTGTTCACCACATTTGCCAGTTACAATTTTTTTTGTCCAGAATACATGGTGTAAGTGTATTGCAAGGCTTATTAGAAAATAATGAATATGATCGCACTAATTTTTTTCATCTTCTGCTTTATGAAAAATGTACGTTAACCTCGAAAAAAAGAATTAAAAATTCTTAAAAAATAAAAGAATTTAATGTTAACATTTATGAAGCTTCTCCTTAAACGCAGCTTGATGTTTTTAAAATTTTTGAAAACGGTCTAAATGGTCATCTATTCATTGAAGAGGCCTTTTAAATAAAATAAAAATTATGGCTATACTGTTTCAGATTCTGATATATCATGCATACTGTTTCACATTGCTCTAAAGGCAGAAACTACCATCTGCTCACACTTCCTCCACTTGACACTTACCGCGCAGTATTTCAACCCTTTCTACTTGGATATGCATAATATTATTTATCGTTTGTTTTAAAGCGTCGTTGTTGATTGCCGTTGCCGAGTACTCGAAATTATTTGTACCTCCATAATTTTTTCTGAATCTTGATTTTGAATGAAATCATTTTAGCGTGTAATCGATTTTTCAGTCTCATGATTAAATTGTACGAATTTTAAATTAAATTGCTGTATAAGTTTATCGATCTTATGGCGAGCGTATTAATGAAAAATCTATTTAAATTTGAAGGCTATTTAATTTTAATTTTAATTTTTTCTATTTAATTTTGAAGGCTATTTAAGTTGTTAACGGTTAATGAAATATTTTTATTTATCTATTCATGTTAAAACCGATGTTATCTCATTTTTATCATGATTAATCTTTCTCGTAGGGTTGGTTGCTGTTGGTATCCAGTAACGAACAAGACGGTGGGAGTTGAATATCAGATCGTGAAAATGTAATTAAAAAAGTTGTTAGGAAAGAAATTACACGAATCAAATTACTAAGCTTATTATTTTTTTCTTATTTCGAGTGGAGCTTGGTTTTGGGCCGCAGTAGGTTCTGACGAAGATGAGGCCCGTTATTGTTATTATTAATCTGCTCCGGAAAAATTACGGGGACAAACCACGATTTTACTAATTCGGAAATACATGTAGTGTAGATCTTGATAAATTTTTAAATAATCTCTCCCATATGAATTGTATCTGTTTAATTAAATTCCGGATGTTATTTAATGTTCATCAGTTAGTTGATGTAGCGGTTCCTATAATCGTTCTAATTCATTATTTGTAAGCTCTATTCCTGGCTGCAGAATAAATAAGTTATGATTTCGTTTTGAGATTATATTTTTCGACATTTACTTAAAATATTTTATAATTAGGGATAAGACGGTTTTTAACCAGCGTATACGGTCATGAAAAGTTAAAAAAACAGTATTTTACTATTTTCGGTCTGTTCTATTATAATTAGTTGCGATAAATCGATGAGTTCCCATTGCGATTTGATATGTTTCGCTTCAGAAAAGGTGTATTATCGTTTTCACTATCTGTTTAGTCTTTATAATTGCTGGCACACGTATAATCACCCGAAGTACTAGAAAAATTATTTTCTCTGAGAGTTATGATTGTATCTCGGTCTGATTCAAGATAACACTAGTAGTCGATTGAAATTTTTGAACCTTCGGTATGCCGATGCGCAATTGTATATCGGCCCGATGAAGAAGATCGGAAGAAACCGCTTCACCTCCTACTACATCTGATGGGGCTTGGATACATTTTCGTGTTGACCACGGCCGTGTCATTTTTCAAGTCAGTTACCGTAAACTTTCAGTATACGTTCATCGAAATTTCTGCATAAAATTTCACAGATCTTATATTTTCTTGCAGTTATGAAAATAACCAAACGTAACTTATTAAATGAATTCATTCAGGAATCCTTTAAACGTAAAAATTTTCCTATTTACCCGCTCTGACGAAATCGCTTGTCTACTTGATACGATAATTCGTGTTATCCTCAAGATAGTATTTTTACAGTGAGTCTGCGTATTGTAATCGTTACCTTTAGATTTTAGGCATAGCGATTAAAATTCTAGGTAATATTTGGAAGTAGAGTATTTATTTTCAATGTTTAATTTACTGATGTAAGAAATATCGGTTAAATAATGTAATATTAGTGCATAACGCACGAACAGTTAGTTGTAGATACTTCTTTTATTATTGTTTTTACAGATTATTTTCTTGTATACGTTGTAATTGTTTTTAATGTTAGTTTTTCATTTTCATATTTTTTATTCTAAGAAGTTAAATTAATTTTTTTAATCTTGTAATCTAATTTCTTTCTTTTGCTTACAGATTAATATAAAAGTAAGTTTGTGTTTTCGATCTGTCCCTACTGTAGATGAGGTAATGTAGTATTAAGTTCGAGTTAACCTTGAAACAATCGACTATTCGAAATTTATATTTTTTTTAATATAAAAAAAAAATATATCATTCTTAATTCGATATTGTTTAAAGTAAAGTTATTCTATATTTGTTCCGATGTAAACAGATTATAATAACGTGGATTAGAGAAAACGTAATAGTCAGGAATTGCGTGATATATTCTATTGTTGGACTGTGTAAGGGTAATTTTAAACCAAAGATTGCAACTATCGGGTCACGCAGTACGAATGGGGAAAACGTAAAACTGCATTAAGCGTTTTATCGGTTGATTTCACCCGGGAATCCCCTTCTGGGTAGGCGTGACCGTAAAGCAGTAAAATAATGCGGGAGAATAGAACGTTTATTCGATGAGGATTTTATAGCACTTTTCAGTTTAGAAGGGAAAATTTTAATCCAATTTAATAATTTTATATATTTTTTTTATCACAATGAAATAAAGTTTTGTGTGTATTATACACCTATATATTATTGCCCAGGATTGTGAAACAGTCTGGAATGCAAGTTTATTTCAGCTTTTAACTTTTTAGGAAGGTGTCTGATACGGCATTGCAAAGCTCTTTGTTAGAGCTGTATTCAATATGCGCTGAAAATGTACCAGAAATACAGGTGTTGCGAAAATTAACGATTTGCAATTTTTTTTTCGCTTTTTAAATGTAAGCACATTTTTGTTATTTCAAATAGTTCTAATTACAGCGGTTTTTTTAACTATAGCTATTTTCTTTATTGTAATTACAAACTGACTTTTAAGGAGTTGAATATTTTAAATTCATTCTGTTATTACGTTGAACAGGATGTTTCTTTTGTGCAATTTCAGCTCTCCTATAATATAGCTCTAACGAAGAGCTTTCCAACGCCGTATCGGTCACCTTCCTATATCAGCTAAAAGCTGAGATAAAACTTATATTCCAGTTTTTTTCTCAACTCTGTATCTATTAAACTTTTGTATAAATTGTTGTTGTTATTAGAATATAACAATAATTTTATTCGTTAGTTACGTTTTATCATTTTTTAAATAAATGGCAATATTTATTTAAATATTCTTTTTGACAAAAGTGCTTTATTTGTAAATTATTATTTGTCGATAAATGTATGACGAAAATTATTATTTAAACGAGTAGGATTATGATGTTTAATCAAGGGTTTATCGATTCCATTTATCTTTTTTAGCTACGATAAAGATTTTCAATATAACTTGTAATTAACGTAATAATAATAAAACGTCATCTAAGAGGATAAAAAGAGATATCCTTTTTTTATGATTTCTAGATTAATTATCGGTTAAAACTGTGTTTCGTTGTAAACATTAGTAGTCGTTATCTCAAGTGCAGTTCTTTTTTAGCCAAATCACATGCGTATCTTGCCGAAGAGAGAGATAAGGTTTTAAAAACAGAGGTAGACAGTTGCTCGGTACAGTTCATTGCTATTATTTAAAAAAAAAATATATATATATATATTTTTTATATATTTTAAATTTATATCATATTTACATGCGACAGTTTGTTTGTATCAGCATCGCGCGTGAACCAACCGACCGATCTCTTTCAAATTCGCGGGATACATTTGTGTTATCCGAGGGAAGGTTTCAAGCCGTAGATCGGGGCCGAAGCTCTCTTTAGGGTGACGTTGTGAATTAAAGGTATCATTAAAGTAAAAAAACTAATCGGTTTAAGTTGTTTTTATATTTCTGTCACTATGGCAACTGAAATAGGTTGTGGAGTTTTCCTCGTCAAAGGTCTGTGTATTGTCTGACAATCTGGTCGACAGTGTTGATTGAGTGGTGGTTTGGGGGGGGGGGGGTGGTGGTGAGGACGGCAATATCTATACACTACGTCTACTATACTATAATATATCTCACGAAACTTTGTAGCAGATATAAATATGAATTCAGCATATATGAGAAATATCTCAGTAGTTTAGACTGAATTATTCTGTCACTCCCACGTGCAACTGCAATTATTGCTCTATGCATATTCTGTAAGCTATCATTTATCTGCCGGCTTCCGTGGCACGAGTGGTACCACCTTGGCCTCTCTTATGGAGATCCCGGTCAGGCATGGCATTTTCACACACGCTACAAATCATTCATCTCATCCTCTGAAGCAATACCTAACAGTGTTACTGGAGGTTAAACAAGTAAAAAAAAGCTATGATTTATCTGGCGCTGTGACATGCCAATGATAAGCAATTGAAAAATTTGGTTGATTCTCTATTTGATATTTAATAACGATAACATAATTTGTAATGCTTCACAAAATTATTCAGTTTAGTGAAAGAAAGTATTTCAATCTATGTTTATTGTGTTATTCTGTTCGGTACAGTACAGTTTTATAGTTGTTTTTTTAAATAATTTTTATATGTAATATAAATTTATTATGTATTAATGTATTAATATTATATACATATAAAATATGTATATATATATATATACATATTTTATATGTATACATATATACATATAAAAAACAAAAAAAATTTATATAATTTTATATATATATATATATATATATATATATATATATATATATATTATTTTATAACAATCTTATTCAGTCTTATTTTAATTTATCCTGTGTTTTTGTGCCAGTAGGGGTTTTAACAGTTAGTGATTTTTTCGTGAAACATAAACCGGGAAACCCTTCTTAAGTAGCTCCGAAAAAAAAATCAGCAACGTATATAAAACCTTAACCCTAAAGTTTAATCAGTCATTGCTCGGTAAGCAAGAAGTGCAACAGCCGTTAGCTAAAGAAACATTTTTAATATAATAAAGAAACACAAAATTGATGGTAAACATGTTAGCCCTTAAAAATTCGAAAGCGTGTGAAAACCATTGAAAAGTTGGACGATTTTACTGAAACCGCTATCAGAAAAAAGTCCATTCGTTTTATTTCAGTAACGAGCTTCTTAATTTGAACAAAATATTAAATGCTGTGAATACAGATTCTGAACAGGCGTATTTTTCTAGAAGTACATTACCTCATGTTTTAAAATCGATGAATTTTCGTTTCATATCCGGAGAAAATTATTTTTTATTGATTGAACGCGAAGGTATTATTTCACGGCGTAGGGAATATTTAAGAGAAATTAAGCGATTGCGTGACGAGGGTAAGACAATTTATTATTTAGATGAAATTTGGGTTAATGCGGGACATGTTCGGGAAAAGGTATGGGTGAATAAAGAAATAAAAGAGAGCGCTTTTATGAAAAGTTAGTCAACTGGGATGAAAACTCCGGCCGGAAAAGGTAAACGATTAATAGTAACTTACGTAGGAAGTGAAAATGCGTTTCTGAACGGTGGTTTATGGGTATTTAAATCCAGATCTTCCAAATAATAACACAATGAAATGAATTGTGACAGTTTTATGCAGTGGTTTAAAAAGAATTGTCGAAATTGTTGCTGAAGGATCCGTCGTAGTAATGGATAATGTGGTATCGTACCATTGCGTGATAACTGAAAAAATTCCAAACGCTTCGACCCGAAAATTAAAAGTTGCCAAATGATTAAAATTATTTACATCGAAAGCATGTTAGAAGTAGAACTTTTAAAAACAGTAAAATCAAACAAAAGTATTGTAACAAGACCGGTATAACGGATCTGAGTTACGGATTTCTGCCAATTAAGAAGAAAGTAGTAGAAAATATAATAATGGGAGAATCCAGAAAGGGGCTAAAAGAACCCGTTTTAGTAAAGGTAACAGGTCCATTTAACAATCGTCCTTTGTAATACTGCCCATTGACACACCTAAGCAGATGTTCTTCCGTGAGAAGAGTTACCGGATCCAGGTTAGGAATGCATGGTAACGAAATGGCTCGGTCGATCGTTCTCACGCTTAACTGGGGTCTGGTCCTGCAGGTAAAGAAGGCAGGAGTGTAAATACTCCGGGGAAGACCGGTTGATGGTCGGTTCTGCGAGATTTCAGTCTGCGAAAGAGTGTTACGATAGAAGAGATATTGTGCGAGTTTGAAGCGAGAGTATTCTGCGAGGTCAGTGAAGAGGTGAATTTCTAGCGAATTAAATTCGACTACATTAAGGTGACCACAAGTAATTCCAATACACAAAAACAAGAAGTGGTTCGGTGAGTTACTGTTAGACTATAAGTGAAAGAGATGATGTACTAAATTTCATTCATAAATTGTTAGTTTTATTTGTGAACAGCAAAGGTATTTGCAGTGTAAGAACTGTATACTTGTCTTATCTATTGAACTATTGTTGTTGATGCAAGACCAGTGGTTAAACGTGTTAAGACTAGCGGTAATGCTAATATCTTTTGTCAGTGGGACTGAATTATATTTAACCACCTGTAAATTAATCCTGACGATTACTTTAAATTCTGTTTTGTAATCACTGTTTATTATTATTATTATTGTGGTTCTGATTACTATGATTATTGTTTATTTATTATTGACATTTATTATTACTATTGTTTGCTGTTATCATTACTATTACTATTGTGAGTTATTATTACTATTACTATTACTAATTATTATTGTGAGTCCATTATTGTCGTTCATTATTCTTATTGTCATTATTATTATTTATTTGTTTTGTTTTACTTATGTTTTTTAAACCAATAAACTGAATTACATAAACATTTTAAATTGTTCATCTCTCAATATCATGTTAAAGCCGCGAACACGGGACAATATATTCATTATAAAGTAGATCAAATTTCAAAATCAAAAAATTGTATCCTGTTGCATCTTCCTCCACACCATTGTCATTTTAACTTGATAGAATTGATATGGGCAGAAATCAAAGGCTACATTGGAAGTACTAACACAAAATTAATGTTAAATGATGTAAAAAATGTATTATTGTAAGTGTTATTAGAGTAGATCCAAATGCATGGAAAAATTGTATTCAACATGTAATTAAAGAAGAAAAAAGCACGGGTAGTGAGTGGACGGCTTGTATGAAAATATTATTGAAGATATTGTGATAAATATGGGGACGACGACAATAGTTCAACAGACAATAGCTTATCGGGTGTCGAAATACATTGAGGTAACAAATATTTTTTCTATTCTACTTGATGAAATTATAATATAGCAGTAATGCACTTAAAATTTTTATTTTTAACGAAAATATAACATTTATTCGCAATTTTCTAATTACAATGTTATTGTTTTATTACAAGTTATTTTTACTTCATTTTTATTTTAAAAGAAAAGAGAAGCATTTCTAGGATGGATTACGGTAAATTAAATTAAATTAGAATCATATTGTTATCATTTTGTCTGCTGTTCAGTTTTGTGAGACAAATTATAGTTACATTAAAGCATCGTTACGTACTAGCTCACAGTACCATAAAATACGACTGTACAGTAACTAACATGTTTTCACAAATGCACTGCTACTCGCTGAAGGTCATTTTACTCGATGACTTCATGAATGCTATTACTCACTACTGAAATTCACGGAGATCTACGCCGCACAAACTTTAGTTAGTTACTACTACTATTCTGTATTTCGTAATTTAGTTTCGTTTTCAGATTTTTGTAAAAGCCTGAATACCTTAATAGTTATTTTTCAGTATTATTCTCGCAACCATGAGGGCAACGAACAATTCAGGGTCCAGGTGACGGAACCCTTGGCCAAACGGGAATATCGAGCACTGCGGCCCTGGGACTCGCCTACGTTGAACTGGATTCCTGAGGGCGGAGCCCCCTGGCTGTATTGGCTAGTCTAGTAATAATTTTATTGATGAATGAAACTTATTAATACATTTTATTTTTTAATAAAAACAAACAGACTTCAATAAAAATGTACACAGGGAATAATATTTTTATTTTTTTTTTTTGTTACAAATAGTATCCTTAATTTGGTGCAGGTTTCAAAAGCTAAATTAAAAAATAATTGAAAAGATTTATAATAATTGAAAAGACGTTTTATTGTCATTGAATGAACAACTGTTTATACATAAATTTGTCTCGTTAATTATTGAACGTCCCCCGTTCGTATCTAAAGAGACCGGGTTATAACTTCCTGTTTTCAGCAGTAAATACTTGCACTTTGCAACTGTTTTTTTGATGGAAGATCAATTCCTAGATAAGTAATTAAAATATCATACTGCCTCGGAATAATTCTCAAATAATATTCTCCTACCAAACATTTCACTTTTTTACAATTGAATTTTTTACAGTCTCTTTCAGATAATATCTTGCAAGTTAATGAAATCATAAGTCATTATTCTATAATCTTTTAAAGATCGAACATCGGTGCGCAAAATGATAAGATTTATTTTTAATTTTTTTTGTGTATGAATATATCTTTTCCCGTATATGAAATTTATTCTCTGAGATTTGCTTAGTTATTTCTATTTTAAGCTGTACATTTAAGTCATTTTTTTGTAATCTTTTTTCTGCTTGTTACAGAATTATGGTTTTTGTCTTTTACAAAGCATGATTTTATGTCGTTGTAACTCTTGTGAACATAGATGTAACTGTTATTAAAATACGCTACACTTCTGTAACCCGAGATACACATGTCAAAATAAAAACGGATGAGGGTAGATCGCTGCAATTATTTTGTGATGTCTCTGGTTTGATTGTATTCAATAAAAAAAAAAAAAATGGTTGATATTTTAAGGTAATTTTTATTTTATTTTACTACCCCTTAGATTAATCAATTTCTTTTAAGTGTAGGCTTAAATAAGTAGAATTACATAAATAAAAATGATAGGCCGGTAATATATTTTTCTGCGTAGCCTAAATAAGTTTTGATTCGTTAAAACCGGATTTAATGAAAAATTTAATATTGTCTTATGAATTGAAAGAGAAACATCCAGTTAAAAGCAACATGATGCTGGTTTTTAATCAACCGGTTACGTGCAGTACTAGGCAGTGTGGTTAAAAAATTCTTATGTTTTAAAATAATTGATGAATTAAATTAATACAGCATGTTTACTGGAAGAAAAAACAAAGAAATTGCAGTTATTCCGAAACAAGGGAATGTAATTTTTTTTTAAATAAAATTATTGAAATCTTTAACGATTGACATACTTGAAATATTTTATAAATGTTACTATCTATTTTAATTCTTTGGTCGTGGATTCGGAAATTACAATTTAAAAAAAATAATTATTCGCTTCTCTGCCGATTTACTTATTGTTTTTCTTCAAACTTTGCTTTTTTGGCCCACTCATCATGAATATTGCAAATTCTTCGTGGTCGTAAAAATGTCGTGACGTATAAATTATAATTTGCAAATAATATGGATGTTGAAAATCATGCTTATTGATATAGTAATTGATTCTTTCTGCTGCACGTTGCCGGAACGTGCTATAGACAATAGAACTTTTATATATATAAATATATATAGGTGCATAATAATTGGTTATTAAAATTTACTGGAAAAAATAAGTTTAAAATTGCTACGTAATTGCTGTTAATAAAAATTTATGAAAGATATAGCCGGCAGATTAATTTAATTTCATACTTATTATTGTATTAATATTAATTTAGTCGTGTAACAGCAGGTAATTCAATAATTATTTATTATTAATAATTATTATTAACAGCTGTTGATAGACATCGGCTAATTGTTTTTGTTTATCAGTTATTTCTTCGTGATTAGATGATAACGTGCGAGTCTTATGTCGTTTCATAATTATTTAATTGGATTTAGTTTTTTAATTTAATGCACTTTTATCTATTTATATTGATGTAATTGTTTTCTATTCCATTTTTATACTTTTCCTGTTTTTTTATTGTGTAACTTGCGTGTTGCGAGGGAAATACGAACAAAGAAAGGGGTTTATGTACGTCGTCCACGCATTGATTTTCTTAAATACTAAATAAATATAATGCATAAAAAAATGAAAATTTAAAATCATTTATATAACTTTCATAGTTTAGCTTTTAAAAAAGTAGATCTTTATTTATTATTACTATTGTTTAGTTCATTAGTTTTGTAATAATTAAGTTAAAAATAATGATGCTACTTCTGGAGATGTGTAAGATTATACGTGGAATTATTTAAATACATTTTTTATTAGTGATCAAGGCGTAGTTAATTCACTAATGGAAGTTGCCGTGTAAGTTATAAAAATATTTTTTGTTAAACGATCTATTATGTAATCCAGTGGTTGTGTTCTACATCTTGAAAGCATCTCTCGTATCAAATTAACTTGTGTGGTATGTTCCATTTTGTTTTATTTTAGCCATTCTTATCGTTTTTTATTCGCTATTCGGAAAATTGTAATCGACTGAAGTCAAAACAGATTTTTTCCGGTTTAGGATTAAGCGATATGAAACTCAAAAGCAAGCATGTTATAATATTAGTATTTGCTTTGATATGATCTAAGTAACGAGTTTCGTATGTTATTCAGTTTTTAACCCTTTAAAATGAAATTCTCGCCTAGATACATTTTTATTATAATATATCGATGTAGTTAGTGATTATTCGTTTTTAAATGCGATACTAATAACTGAGACTGAAAACCCGTGTGGACTTCAACCGTCGTGGTTTAAAATTATTTATAAACGATCGTGGAAGAGCTACCCACTTTTAAGAGTTAAAAATGTTATTTTCTCCCGTTTTACTTAACGAGTGTTGTTTAAAAGCGCCTTGAAAATAATTTTGTTTTACCTTCTATTTTTTATGATTAATTTTATTTAAACTTGCTGAATTTTTTCTTTCCTTTCCCTTGTCTGTATTTTATATTTTTATTTTAATTATTGTCATTTGTCTTTTTTATTATGAAAATTAAGATTTAGATTTAATGAGTTTTGACGTTGGATTTTTTATAGTTATTATTATTTCAGGGTGGGATATGTATAATAAAAATGCTTTATTTTAAAAAAAAGATGAAGTTTGTGAAATAAGATTTCAGAACACGTCAATAATATTTTATTTTTAAAACTTGCTGTTGGTGAAGATATTGTTGATACCGTCGTTTTATTAAACGAACAATTTTATGTCTTTTTCAATATAATGCGGTTAAAACTTAGTATATGATCATTATTAATTCAAAATGTATAAGTTCACCTTGTTAGATTGTATATTTTCGATAATGTTAATTACTAATATAAATAAAAATTTCAAACGCATTTATGTGATTATCAGCTTTTTTATTTAGTCGTCAGTTTTATAGAGAGCATATTGATGATAAAATATTTCATTTTTATGTGAAATTTATTCCGCGCAACGTAAGAATAATAGCTTTAATTTCCCACATATCTCTAGTCTAGTTATTTAACTTAGTTCGGATTTTACTGTTGTTTTTTTTTTTAAATACGTGCAAAAAAAATTAAGAAGTTTTTTCAAGAATGTGAATCGTTTAAAGTTACCGTTTTTTCCTAATAAATTTGTTTCAAAATTTTCTTTACTTTTTTCTTTGTGGAAATAGTTTGATTGCATTACATCCCAAGCGTGTACATTACAAAATGCAGTTTCGCGAAAACAAGTAAGAAAATTTTTTTCTATAAAGGCTATTTCAAAATTTACACTTAGATTTTTTTTCTGTTGAAATGTTTAGTTAGAACGTTGCAGCCTAAGTAATTAAATCACAGATTTAATATCTTTCTGTAATTATTTCAAGACATCTCGGTTCAGATGAGCTCATCTAGCAAATTTCATTAAAATCGGCCATTTTTTCTGTTGTGGTTTAATATAAGAAGTAACAAATCGATAGACGTAATGGATTATTTCGCTTCGGTTTTGTATAAAATGTAAGATATCGTGAAAAAAGGTATTGAAGTTGTAAAAACGGTTATAATATAATATAAATAATATTTATCTTCTTGTAATTATTTAAAATATACAAAAGAAAAAATTAATTGTTCACTGTAACACAAAAGAGTGCTTTAAAAATGTGTTTAACTTTGTATGTTTTGGCTTTTTCAGTTTCATTTATTTGATAGGAACAGAACTCTTGTGAGTTTATGGTCCTATACTGCTTTCTTTCAATTTGAGTACAAGAACGTTTTTTCAATAAAATAATTAGTTATTAAAATGTTATGTGAACTTTTTTGTGTTTATGTTAGTAAAATTACTTGTTAAATTTAAAATCACGAAAATATGGCATAAATGTTGTTCTTCAATGTTCTGATCTTCCTACAAATTTGATTGTAATGAAATATTTTAAAATTTAATTTTCAACTATTTATTTACTTAAATTAGATGGGATTTCTGGTTTTTTTTCTCGGAAAAAGTACTAATTCCCAGCCAGGATATACTGTTTTAGAATAAGATGTAAATTTTTTACGGTTTATTTATATTGAGTGGAAGCGATTCATATCGGTATTAACGCGTGACCAGCTATTAATGGGTTTGCATTCAGATTATTTAATGCGGTGTCGCATACTGAAGTCGTGTTAGGGTAGGTTAGGGTTGATATTTATACATATATATCAATGGATTATTGTGTATAATGCTTTTTTGTCATCGGAGGCAGCCAGCCAGTCGGTCAGTTCTTTATTGTGTTAGATGAGAGAGGGGTTAGTGTGACGACGCGTGCTGGGTACTGCATAGGCCTACTGTGGTGGGTTGTCGATCAGCTGCTTGTTCAATGCTCTGGTGGCGACGACGGCGCGCTGTTGCAGTCTGGTGTGTATTTGTGTGCGTGTATGTTGCCTCCTGCCAGCCGAGACGCCAAACCAAACCGCTGGGCCAGGTGCTGTCCTCCCCACGCTAACCCCTCGTCTAACTTCTCACAAAGAACGTCTGTTTTGGTTTCTATTACCCTCGCTCAAAATATATTCTACTCGGCTTCCAGCTATACCAATTCTAATCGTATCATCTGTTACATTCGAAACGGTGAAAAACTTAACCGTTTTGAATTAATATAACGTTCTTCTAGTCCGATGGTTTTTAAAGGGCCTCTGTTTATAAAATAAAATTGAGGGCTGCAAAATTTAATGAATTGTTTTCAGTTCTATCGGATTAGTTTTATTGAAACATAATTTAGAGATAGATCAATTAGTTACTAGACTGTGCGCAGTGTAAGTGCGTGTATTAATCGACTCGAAGCAACTGGAGCGGTGTGTCCCCTTATACTATCAAGGACTATAATTAAAAAACCTAAATAAGAAAGTAGAGGAGAACTAGGAAATTTAATTTACGGTGTAAAGTGGACAGATCTTTTCCCTCAGAAGTTCGTACTACCTGCTTAAGAACAATATTATCTCGGTTGAGTTCAGTAAATCGTTATTAAACTACAGGAAAAGAACAAAAAACTAAATATGCTGTTGTATCCCTGTTGTACGCCTGACCTCTGCTGCCACTCAAGTTCTTGAGACGGGTATTTTATAAACAAAGGTTAATATAATATAAAATAATTTTATTTACCTCAGCTATGGAACTCTGTACTAAATTCGCAATTCGCGTGTGATTATCTTATTTCTTAATGATAAAAGTTATATCAGAGGAATAGTTTACAACTATACAAAATCATACCTTATTGGCCATAAATAGACCCTTTAAATATCTTTATCCTTCGATTAGAATGCTCTTAACAATTCAGATCCTCACTTACTTCAACATATCCTACGTATTCATGATACGCCTAAAGTATTATGATACTAGTATTCATGATACGCCCAAAATATTCATCGTTAACCTTTTCACACTATTGATTTTACCTACGTCCGGAAGTAAGTAATTGATTCTACATCAACAGTTCAGAAAGTGTTTCTCTTGATGTATTTTAAATCTTAATTTTAAAATGGATAAAACCACCACATCATGCTTCTCAAGTCGACGTAGCTTTGCTAATAGGATGAGTAATTCTCCCATTAATGATAATATCTCTAATGGTGTAAGTACTTTTACCCGTAATGTCATACACAACATGGAATTCACATCGGTGGTCTGAAGAAAACCCATATGCTGTAGTAAAATCAAATCTCCAGCAACCATTCACTGTGAACGTTTAATATGGCATGACCGACAAGCAATTAATAGGCCCTTTTATATTAGACATGTCACGGAGTGAAATTATCTGAAATTTTTAAACAATAAATTCTTACAGAGTTTAAAAATTTCTCACTGGCGAAGCGAAACGAATTGAATGTACTATCAACCTGATACAGCAGCAACACATTTTACGAATGAAGTAATACATTTAATCCTTAGATGGAAACTTTATAGGTAAATGGATTGGACGTAGAGGGCCGGTAAATTGGTTACCTGGATCACCGTACCTTACTCCCTTAGATTACTGTTTATGGCGATAGATAAAATGCGAGGTATACAAGCAAAAAATAGACATACGTGATGAACCGATCGAATCGAGTTGTTAATGCTGCTGCCCTCATCAAAGAACACAAAGAATACGATTCTAAATTATAATTTTCAATTAATATTAAATAGCCAAATGTTTCACCAAATTTACTACGTATACACATATGTAATGCCTGTTAAATTGCATTTACGCATTTTTTAAAATACATATAATTTTATGTACGGCTATTCTGACAAATAAAAGTAATTATGATTATGAACCCTCAAGGAATTAATTAATTAGATTGGCGACAGAGATTGTAAAGAAACGAGTTGAAAATTGTATCGCAGGAATTTTCGAACATTATTGTAAATTAATGTAGTATAAATTACAGTATTTTTTAAATAAATTAAAAGTATTAATTTTTCAAAGTTCCTTTTTTATTGTAATAAAAACAGCTCTCTTAATTTCTACAAATTCGTAGCATTTTTCTGTTATTTTGTTCTGTTTTGTTTTTAATAATTAAAGTTGATTTTTTTTCATTGACTTTTCACTTATTACATCACTTTTCTCTGAATTAAATTCCCTACAAGGTCTGATAAAATAGAATTTACGCATTTATTAGTCATTTTTAATAAAGTTATTTTATTTCAAACCTAAAAAAAAATTTTTTGCGTAACCAAAATTTTCTGTTTTACGTTAGATATCATAAAAACTATGGGCGATACGGTTCTGTGACCTGTTTTATTCGGTTTTTCAGGTCAAGAAACATAAGAAACCATCAAGTTTACCTCTTATACATAACATCTTAAAAATTTCAATATGACCCCATTTTACCTAGGAAATTCAAATTCGGGCAAATTTTTCGCTAGCGGTAACTCTATAATAAAGCGTTTTTGGACATGTTTCTGTACGAATATTTTTCCTTATTTCAAGCTCTAAAATCAGTTCCCAATTTATTTCCTTTTCTTCCTGAACCAACCTGTTTATATAGATTAGAATAAAGTGTTTATTTTATAATTTTAACTTATCAATGATAAAACCGAACCTGAAGTCTTCAGCGAAATCGAAATTCCGAATAATCTGTAATGAGCGATACATTACAAAAATGACTTTGTAAATCAATATAAAATTAAATTTACCTTCGTCATTTCTGTCGTATCTTTTATTATTAGCTTAATTGTAATTACCGAGGAGAATTATTTAAATGATTTGTCTTAAAAATGCATTCATTCATTAAAGAGTATTAAAGTGTAAAATATTTTGTATTTTGGTAGTAATTACATTTTTCATGTTTATTAATTGTAATGTAGGCGGGAAAGTACACAAACCACTACTTTCCTCAGTCTGCTGGTACGGGATTCTTATTATTGAGCATGACTATACCACCGTTTTTATTTTGATTTGTGTTTCACGTATGATACCTTTTTCTTTTCTCTTTCCTGTTAAGACTCCGGTAATACTTACCTCCGGTAAGTATTATCTGAACGGTAGATAATACTTAAGAGGATGATTGAGGATATGTATAAGTGTAAATGAAGTGTAGTATTGTACAGTCTCAGTTCGACCATTCCTGAGACGTGTGGTTAATTTAAAACCCAATCACCAAAGAACACCGGTATCCACGATCTAGTATTCAGATCCGTGAAAAAATAACCGACTTTACTAGGACTTGAACGCTGGAAATCTCAACTTCCAAATCAGCTGATTTGGGAAGACGCGTTCACCACTAGATTAACCCGTAGGGTTAAGATGACGACCTATAATCTAGTTTTGTTACTGACCAGCAGAATAATTCATTATTAGATCTCTCATGTTTGTTTAATAGTTCATAAAAGGAAAAATCCTTTTTCAAAAAGTTTAATTTAAAAAAAAATAATAAATATCATGAAAAGAATAAAAATGCTGGGTTCAGTATTGAAGATTAAAAATTAATAACTAATCGGTTGCTTGTGATAACCTTATTATAAATTATTGCTGCCAAGCTATTACATTTTGTTCTTCTCTTATCATTATCATAACTGTATATACGAGGTGTGGCTATTAAATGAGACTAATGCTTCTACAGAAGAACTGCACATGCGCCAAATTCGTACGACCAACAGCTGTGTAGCGTGAAGCCTGCTATTTCGATTGTTGCCACGCCAACAGTTTCTGTAGACATATTAGTCTGGCCGTGGCCTTCGTTTGGATAACATGTATTTTTTTTTGTTTTTCCGAAAAAATGATAAGTGTTTTATTAGAGCAAAGAATTGTCTAAAATTTCGTATGAAATTTAGAAAAACCGCTACTGAATCTTATCTTTTATTAAAAAGTATATGGCAATGAATGTTTTTCACGTGCGCAGGTTTTTGAGTGGTTTAAGTGTTTCCAAGATGGCCGAGAAGACGTTGAAGATGATGTTCGCCCTGGTCGCCCTTCCACGTCTAAAGCGGTAAAAAATTGGTAATTGATCTGATTTGACCGTCGTTTCAGTATTCTTGTTTTTATTTATGGTCCTTGCTCAATTCCGTAAAAAATAAGAAAAAACGACCCGAATTGTAGAAGAACAAGTCATGGGTTCTTCATCAGGACAACGCATGGGCTCACACTGCATTGTCTGTCAAGACGTTTCTAGCCAAGTATAACATCCCAGTGTTAGACCATCCGCCTTATTTGCCTGACCTGGCACCGTGTGACTTTTATCTGTTCCCAGGTCAAATCTACATTAAAAGGAACATGATTTCAGACCGTTGAAGCTGTGAAAGAAAAAACGGCACGGGTTATGAAAGAGCTCACAGAAGACTTCCAGCACTCTTTCGAACAATGGAAAATTCGCATGGAGCGTTGTAGGGGTAGAGGAGGGGTGTTTATTGAAGGGAATAATAACTAAATATGTATAAATCTAAAATAAAATATTTTACAGCTTAGTTCGTTATTTAGTAGCCACACGTCTTAGATATACAAAGTATTATTTCACTCAAAGAATTAACATTTTACATAGACGTGGCTGTAACATTATAAAAATAAAAACCACTCGTTAATAAAACTGTTTACTGGGGTTGGGGGGTTCAGGTGATCAGAAACGGGACAAATAAGATTCTTGAAGGAGATCTATAACTAAGTTGTAAATGTTGAAAGTTAGAAATATAATTTAAATACTGTTGTTTAAAAAAAAATAAATACATATGCGTATAAATACGTATGCGAATTATTTTTTGCTTACCTATTGCGTGTTAAATCACGTGTGCTCCTATTATATATATAAAATAAAATAACATTCACTATCACCAGACGTTTGTTCTACATCTTCATTTTCTCTTTTGCTTTAAAATGTACTCACTATTATACTATCTAAAGAAAAAACTCATTATTGGAAAAATCGGTTTAATTTAAAAAAAAAAAAAAAAAAAATGTTGCATTATTAATTTTTCTAGAGTTCAATCCCAGGATACAATCCGCTTATCAACTAAAGAACTCTGTTATTTGACTTTATCCGAAGGATTTGTTTCTTTTGTTTTCCATCATCCAGTTTATATGCTTTTTTTTGTTATAAACGTTTTTAATAAATACTTCATTTCACTTTTTTTACTGATCAGTTTTTTTATATGCATCAAATAGCTCTGACCTTAACAAGATTTCGGAAAATATAATTTGTTCCCATTAATTAAAATCCAAATTTGTATTCTTTTTAACTATTTTCTTCAAATAGTCATGAAAACTGTCCATAATCATAATTATGTTTATTTGTCATAGTAGCCGTACAAGAATCTGATAGGACATGAAATTTTGATGAAAAACAAAGTAAAAAAGTGTACGTAATATATATATAATATACACACACACACACTCGAGATATATGAACACTAACATTAAAACCTAATCGTAGCAGATATCATATGTTCCTTAATTCCATTTAAAAATTTACTAATACACATTCATGAACTCCTTCACAGAATAATAAGTATTTTTAAATTAATTATCCAAAAAGAAACTCTCTTGTAACGATTTATTGATTTTATATCAGTTTGTTGTTAATTATATAGACGAATATCGATATACAAGGAAATAGTTTCGTATGATAAGGTTTTGTGGGTTGGGTAGGTAAACAAAACCACCTTGTTCCTGGTCAGATAAATGCGGGTAGAATGAAGATATTAAAATTTGTCACCGATAATAACCACCGGCCAAACTAGCCGGTAAATATAGGGAGGGGGCAGAATTTGAAGGCCCTTGCAAAGAGTGCTTTGCAAGATTATGCGTTCCACGTATCGTGCGAACATATATTTTTTTGGAGGTTGAGATTAATTGCGTGCTAATAATTCTGTGATAGCCTAACAATATGCTTGGTTAATTGTTTGATTTGCTTACATCGCGTTAAGAAGTTATCAGTCAGTAAAGAAGGGCTTGATAAATGTTTTAATTTTTTCAAATTCGCTCAGCTTTTGTTCCAGGGATACTTTAGCACCCGTCGTCTATTATTAAGCGAATCGATAAGGTGAGTTTTCAGGGTTAACTGATGGAGAGTTTGCTTTTAACCACTGACTTATGGCGGAAAGGTCAAGAGAATCAATCCGCAACGAGTCTGAACGTTTATGTATATCGTCCGCGAATGTTGTTAAATTAAAGTTTACATGTTCACAGGTAGGTTATTAGTGTGTATGTCGTAAAGAATAAGGAGATAATATTGAACCTGATGGTAGTCCAAAGAATTTAGGCATTAATTCTTATCGCAGTATGATCCATGTAAAAATGTTAGTAATTTTGTGTTAACTTTTTTTTTGTGAAGCGAGTTAGATAGCTAAACTTTTGAAAACATGACAGATGTGGTGTCTATTAAATCATTATCTATAATTACGGAACAGTTTTCTGATATTCAAAAATTATTACACGTAAAATCTGAAATGTATTAAAAATAAAGCTTTTAGATTTGAATCTCTCGAATTATTTTTTACCCGTCCGTAAAAAAAACGCCTTTTTAGGTTCCGAGACTTTCAGCTGATTTGGAAGTCGAGAGTTACAGCGTTCAAGTCCTAGTAAAGTGAGTTATATTTACACGGATTTGAGTACTAGATCGTGGATATCGGTGTTCTTTGGTGGTTGGGTTTCAATTAACCAACACATCTCAGGAATGGTCGAACTGAGACTGTACAAGACTACACTTCATTTACACTCATACATATCATCCTCGTTCATCCTCTGAAGTATTATCTGAAAGGTAATTACCGGAGACTAAACAGGAAAAAGAAAGAAAGGTTCCGAGACTTTAACGAACAAAGTGACACATAATCGATAACTTAACACCAGTGTAATGTATATTTGTATGTTTGCTAAACAAAAAATTTAATAACATTTGAGGTTTGTTATGTCATTACTAAAAAAACTATATATTTTTATTTATTTTATTTTTATGTATTATGTAATCCAGTTTATTTTAACGAAATTAATGTTTGCTACTAAAATTAATTAGTTTATCGTGATGTTAATAAAATTTTAATATGTAAATTATTCTTGTTTAGTCGTTATTTTAGAGAATGCTTTTTATGATAGCGGACATCATTATTTATCCGACGTAGATATTTGTCGCATATAATTCGTTATTGTATATCTATTTTCGTTATGATTATATGAGTGCATATAAATAAATCTGTGATGCGAGATTTTATGAGTCACAACGGCCAGGAAGGGATACACTGCGCTCATTTTATAGGCTGTAATCCAGAATTATTTTCTACCAGCGAATGCGTCCGAGCGGTATGACAATATAAAGAGGCTGTAGCGTGTTACATTTAATTCTAATTCGATGCAGTTTTATAAATGAACTCGAAGTTTACAGCTCGTAAAAATAAGATCATAAAAGCGAATAACATAGCCCAAGCGTCGTTCCTTGTTACACAATATTCTTGTCTTCAAACTGATAATGTTATTTAACTACCGATCGTATGTTAACAAGTCGTTCCTTCTGTTAATATATTTTTCATCGTATCTATCGTAATTAAAGTGTTTATTGAACTATAAAAAATGATAAATAAATTCGTACCATTATGTATGATGTATAATTTTCATAGTGGTAGCGCATTACTGTAATAGAACTTAATATTCATATGAAATATAAATATTTACGTTAATCGTAAACAAATTTAACGTTTAAAAAATTCAATAAAAGTATATTTTTAATATGCTTCTATGTAGCAATCATGTAAACGATCGGCTTTCTACAAATTATTGGTTGAAATGGAAAGAAATCTTCGTTCATCAGATACCATATTTTGAAGTACGTTCATCTTCCTAGAATAGGCCTGTTATATGGATATTTCGTGTATGAATGCCTCCTATACGTCCGTTAAAGATTTTGTAGTGCACTGAAGTTGTGGTGTATTTACAGCGAAGATTATTTTCGAGCATTCGCAACGACAAAAAGGGCGTTATAAATTTGTTAACAATAAATTAACATTTGACTATAAAAAAAAACTTTTTTTTTGTCAATTAGCACAGAATGCTATAGATTCTGGAGTTCGGTGGAGTTAGGTTTTGGAGTTACAAATGCTCAGTCCGGGCTCCTTGTTTAACACGCTAGGTGCTTCTTCCGTTACCAAAACTCTTTGACTTGCAGGAAGAATTGTGTTAAATATTTTATCTACCTTCTATCTTCATACAGAGAAGTGTTTTAGTTATTTCGGGTGATGGTGATGACCAAGCTATTTTAGTAATTCTTAAAATAGTTTCACCGTGTTGACAAATATATTCTCTGTTGTATTTTCCTGTGAATGTGGCGTTTGTGTAGTTAGCATTTAAAAAGCTTTTTAAATATCTGATGAGTTCCTCAATTCACTGGCTTATCTGAATTTTTCGAACCCCATGAAAATAGCTTTGTCACTAAATTTAATTTTAGTCATATTCAAACGGTCGATATAAAACAAACGTTTTCTTTTTTCAAGCACGTGTAGTAGATGGCGATTCATCAAATTCCGTCTACTGCATCTACCTATAGGGTGTGTGATAACTAAGCAGATTTCAGTGAACATTTTTAGCGAATTATGGATATATAGTGATTTTGAATTAACCGAAAGACAAATGAAGGTACTCATTTATATATGCTACGTTACAAAACAGATTGAGTATTCACTAGAAATGTTATCTTGAAAATTAGATTAATTAGTAAGATTCGAATTGTGAAACCTTCGGCTATAAAATATATTCATAAATTATTTCAAAAAAAAGTTGTAATTTTATCGCCAAATATTGAAACTGGAAAAATTAACCGCTTATTTCTTCTGCAGGTTTTAAGGGTTTTTTAAAAAAATACTTTTTGAATCTTACCGGTAAATCAGATAGGTTTGCGAGTGATAACCTCAATTTTTGTTTGTCTTTTAAATTTCTTATTTATATTATTCTCTTTGTACCGTTTACTACGTTTTGTGTGAAAATTTCTTAATTTCTGGAAACAAAATTAGTAGAATTTGTTTAGCAGACCAACACGTGTTAACTTTCGCTTTTACAACGGTGATTATTGCCAGCAGAAAAGTTAGATTTTATTAGTTTACTATGAGTGGAAAAATAGCATACTTTAACTACGCACGTATTCAGGTTGTTATTTCTTTAATACTCCTTCCGTATTTTTAACGATTAGAGTTGCTTATTTATAGTCCTATATTTTCACGGTTTTGGTTTTTTAACAATTAAAAACTTTTAAGACCATGTTGCTTCATGTAAATGGAGTTTTTATTGTTATTTTATTAATACATTATTACATATTTGAAGGGCAATTCTATTATTGTTATTACTGAACGTATTCTTTGAAACGATAAGATAGGCCTGGGTAGAGAAGGTTAGACTTGGATTCTGAAATGGGAGAGTCACGCAGAAAGAGAATAAACTTTTATGAAATAGCGATGGAAATTAAGCGTAACATTAAAATCTGAAATTATTAGCTTGAATAATTCACATTATTCAATTTACTACACCCCTTCTACTAAAGACAATTTTAATCAAGTAATTCAGAATCCAGCTTCTCATTTTAACGATTTATTGTGTCTTAACTAATTTATTTCGTCATATTAAAGTTGTAGTAACATTATTTTAAATATTCTGAAGAAAAGTTCGATTGCGTGGAATTGTAGTAAAGAAAAAATGAATTTGACTATAAATTGTTATAGACAACTTTACCGAGCTAGCTAGATATAATCTGTCATTACCTAACTCCTTTATCGTATCTCTTATCAAGTACTAATTCATCAAATTTTTTTTGTCCTCGTTTAATAATTTATAGGTTGTTGCAAATTTTAGATAAAATGAATCTCAAAATTTGGTGAATGTCAAAATACCCTTTTATTTTATCCATAAACTTCATATAAATTACTCTAAGACGTAAACATTATTTCAGTCAGAATTAAAAAAAAGTAGTATATCCTATAAATTTCCTAAAAGATCGGTTTTGCGATTTTTTGTATAATGTCCGGAAAACAAACGTTGAAATTGATTGAAAGTGAACTGACACAAATCAAAATGGCTGAATCGCTGAAGTTTTTTATTCGATAACCTAAGATATGTTGGAAAACATTTTGTTAGCGATGAACAATTTAATGTTCAGTTTTATATTGTTATAGATATCTGTCTTTTATTGTAAATAAATAAAAATGTAAATGTTCGTTTGCTCAAAATCTTAAATCTCCGACGGTTCTTCACCGATTGCTTTGAAATTTTGACAACGTTGGATTCGAATATGCGCGTGATTTTATATACCTACTATTTATATATCTAAGATATCACACCTGCGACAGGTAAAAACATACCTTTTTGAAAAACAGCGTTACCTGTTGGACGTAAAAGCAACACACGCTATAGTAAATATTTTACGATTCCATTTCAATGTTTCCGATATGTGTGTCCGCCATATACTAAAAAAACTACTGGACCGATTTATGCGCGGGGAAAAATCGGAAAAGGGAATAAGGGGAAAGGAAAGATAATATGGTAAACATGAAAATAGGAAAAGAAAAGGGAGATAGGTAAAAGGGAAAGGATAAATTTTGTGAAGTTCCGTAATGTTAATTTTGTTGTTTTATCAAACTTTCAGTTTTGTTCATTTAATCTCTCTCTCTCTCTCTCTCTCTCTCTCTCTCATTCCCCCTACCCCTCTCTCTCTCTCTCTATATATATATATATATATATATATATATATATATATATACTCAAATCTAGCAATAGCGAAGCATTGCCAGGTCTGCTTGTTGTAAAAAAAAAATCCTTTTTAAAAAAAAAAAATATTAAACTTCTTGTGTTTGGTATAGTGAAAATTATTCTTATCACCATCTAAGAAACAAGTGAGGAGATAAAATCATCGGTAATCAAGTAAACTAAAGGACCAATAATTAAGTATAATAAAGTTCAAATACCGATAACAAAAATCAAATACTAGATTATGTAGTTTCGGTTTTATTTTTTATTCATTTTGTGGTTTTCTATTAAACGTATTTGAGAGGCCGACCTCTACTGAAGTACCTCAAATTCGACTTGGGCATTTAATCAGAGTCCATAGGCATAATTTAGCCACTCTCGGGACGCCAAACATCACAAATATCAAGCAGTAACTGTAAAGTTTCCAGGCTAGTAAATGCATTTCGTGTTTTTAACATACGCATGATATGTGAATCGTGTAGTTTTTATTTATAAATTATTTTTTTATTTTTTTCTTATTTCGTTTACTATTTAGAAGTAAGGCTAATTATTGTTTCAGTTACCTAATCTATTTTACTGTAAATAAAAGACAGACCGATCAATTAAAAAGTAGGGAAAATGTGTTTTTTTCTTCTGAGAGCTTTTCCACGTTCGATTTGCGGGTGCATTCGTGTTTGGAAGTTGTCGGTAGAGGATTAGCGTAAAATAAAATTCACTATTTGTCGATTTGTTGTGTGTAACTTTAAAAGTTATAAAATTGAATACTTTTACTGTTTATTTTTCCTTAACAGTTTCATACAAATTATGTCGCGTTTAAGGTTACGCTTACTGGACATATGAATGAACGGTGTATATCCATTAATCTTAGTGCATATAACATTCCACTTACTTTATCTGATCATCTCATCGGTAAAATTTATGTTTATTAAATATTTTTAAACTTCTGATTGTTTTGAGTATATTCAGCATTGTATGGAAATTATGTCTTTGATTTATGTTCGATTTTTTTTACACTTTATAGCGGTCCTCAGTCATGATATGAAACGTATTTAAATGTAGTCTGCGTAAGTAGTTTTTATGTTCGGTATATTACGTCATTATATTTTTTTCAACGGTGCTACAGTGTATCGATTTATTATTATTCGGATAATAGTAAATGTAGTCCTATTGTCGAAGGTAAAGGAGTGAGTAAGCGAGCGAGCGAAGCTATATTGCTTTGCAGAAAGATACATCAAGGACCACTCCCTGCGCCCACGGGGTAACACATCGACTAGCCTCTAGTATTAGTATTGTGACTCACACTGGACCGTTGTGACCCAGTCAACTTACACTTCATCACTGAGGTATGTTTGTATGATAAACATAATTTCCATCTTATACCTTCGCAAATGATCGGTTATACTTTCTAATTATTCTGTTGTGTATATTAACATATTGAAAATATTGATTCGAGCGAGTAATTTATAGTTTACCTCGATTAATCGAATATTTTGCATGATTTCCAATTTGTTTGATGATAATTTTCTGTTTTGGTCATCTGCCCGTTGACCGGTTCGATGGACTTTTCCATTTCTTCCTACACTATACCGATCTTTTATTCGATAATTATATCGGCACATAAATTTCTGAAGTCCCAATCTGAAGTTTAAAAAATTCTAATAAAGCATTCGATTCTAAATATGATTTACCGCATATTTACGCATTTTCTTTTCTCTTATTTAATCATTGGTAAAGGAATTCGCTTGTATAATTTTCGAAAAGTTGTTTTTTTTACTTCCTGGTACAAAGTAAAGGAAGAATTGTGATCGCGAAAAATTTTGTGGTTTTCAGATTTCAACGGAAATATCCATTTTGATCATCCCTGAATCCATTTTGACTAGTTTCGGCGTGACATCTATACGTACGTATCTCGCATTACTCAAAAACGATTAGCCGTAGGATGTTGAAATTTTTTTGCATTTAGGACTGTTGTAACATATAGTTGTGCAACTCCCCTTTTGATTGCAATTGACTGAACCAAAAGTGTCCAAAAAATAAAAAAAAAAATTGAATTTTGGACTTTTTCTTAACTGCAGTAATAAGCCTTCATTGAGAGATTTTGAGCGATAAGTGGTACTTATTTTCATTGGTAACACAGTTGTAGCCAAATAAAATTTTAATTAATGAAATATTTGGATCTTACAAGGGAAGGCACATCGGTTCGAATCAGACTTGTACATCTCCTTTTTTTAACTTTTTTTTTAATTTAAATATGTATTGGTTTATTAATAAATTATTAACCCGTGATTGTAAAAAAAATTACAGTAATTAATAATTCAATAATAACAATAAAAAAAAAAAAAGATGAAAAAATCAGAAGTTATTAGTGAAATAAAATTCTCTGTACTTTTAAAAATGTGTATATGTAGTTTAATAGGCATTATTACATATTTGTAATAGATTTAGTGTAACATCTGATTATTTAATATTAATTTAAAATTATAATTTAGAATCGTACTATTTTTGGTTTTTCTATTTTAATTTCTTTTTAATTTTATGTACTTATTCTAGAATCTCCGTTTAATTTTATCTACGTTAAAGTTAACTACTGAAATATAGATTCTCACAAGAACAACATATACACTAAGGCATACTTGTACATTCCCGAAAACTTTTTGGCATAAATTGTAAAAATAATAATTATTTTTTAATTCACTACTCTGATATTGTCGGACAGTATTCTCCTTAAGTCGGAATTGATCATCATTTCGTTTATTTGTTTTTAGTTGCAGTCATTTAATCGCTCTTTGGTTTGATATATTTCTTCTGATCATAATTTTTGTACACGTTCTCTGGTTTCAGCAATTTTGTAACTGTCCACTTTATTAAAGAATTGGAGAATCGTATCTCACTTTCAAGTGAAATAAGTTTAAATGAAGTGCAGGAAAAAATGTGTATATGTAATATAATAGGCGTACAAGGAAGTAATCTGGTGTTCACATCAGATTTGTTTTTTGTTTAGTTTAAAACTTTCTATCTTAAGAACAATCCTGTGGTTTGACAGTGATCTTCGTTATCTTATATCGAAATATGTTGCATACAACTGTTATAAATAATAAAATAAATTTACCATGGTGATAAAGCCTGAAGGTAAGTTTTGTTCTAATAAGGGGATTTTAGGCCAGATTTCCACTTCCCCCTCGAATTTATGTTTGTTTTCCTCATTCAGGGATAAATAATATTACGTAATTTCTCTCAGATATAGTTACGTCTAAAAGTGATTACCAGTTGTTTGTTGAAGATAGTAAGCTGTCTTATTTGAATATCGTGTGGTCTATGTTTGGCCGAGTTACATCATGTAGGGGCTGAATCTGCTTTGTGCTTTTACTCGACGGATCAACCACTTATTAGTTTGAAAATCTGTTATAAACGTAATAATTAATAATAATTAATAATTAATAATAATTAATAATTTTTATTTATTTTTTATTAATTGGTGATTTATCCCAAATGTAATTTTATTACAGACTGTAATGAGTTCTCATAGAAATACTTGTTGTAGAATTATTACTTTCAGATACAAATCATTATTATTTTAAAAAATGTTTTATGTTTATAAAATTCTACGTTAATTAACTCTGGATAAACAAACGTTAAAACAGCAAGCTCATGGAAGGTTAATAGAATTTTATATTACTTTTACTGTGGTAATTGATTTCGCTTTTTAAGAATAATATATCCCAGTTCTAACATGATGTTACGAACAAATACGTACTGGTGAAACTAGATTTTTTTCTGACGAATCAGAGAATACATGAATTTAGCCTTCGTTTGATTTCGAGCGAAATTGTTACTAATTGTACGTTAGCACCACGGTGGCGTTGTTTAGGTGTTGATTAATTGTAAGTATCCATTTGGGTGGAAAATCACACGTGTTTATATCTTGTTATTATTACGTACGGTTAGTGCAGATGGATAAATCGGTTATGTTTACATATTTGTTGATGCCTTTTAGGTGATTACGTTGGTGTTGGTGAGGGGTAGTGGTGGAGATTGTAATTTTGCCCACGGTGAGTGGGCACATTACCTTACGTCATTGTTTGACGCATCGGACGAATTAACTTCAAAGGTCATATACGTATACTTGCTTATTGAGAAGTTAGTTATATATTCATTTTTATATGTAACATATGAGATAAAATAATTGTTTACCGAGTTGTGTAAATTGTGTTCGAGTTGGAGAATTGTCCGCAGAACAATAATGCAAAATTAAACATTAGATTCTCAGGCATCTTCCTTAAAGCTTAGATTTAGTATTTAAATTGGGTATTATTTAAGGTGTTTCACTGAAACTGTGACTTAGAAATAATTTGAAGGGTGAACCAGTAAGAGATTAGAAATAAGAGAAAAAATATTAAAAAAGAAAGAATTAATAATTTACCTAGGTATTAATATAAGAATTTGATCAATTTAAATTGTAAGCGAATAACAGCAGACTCGTTAAACACCATTAAATTGTCTTCATTCCTTATCCTACCTTCCTTATCCTTGTTTCTGTAACAAGTGAATGACCTTTCGTTAACCTAATTTCAATATGCAGTGGTTATAGTTGATTTTAATGTATAAAAAATTTGGCTTACTTGTTCGTTAGCACCATCACAGCCAGTGAGAGAAATTTCTACCTAATTTTCTAAACTGGTGTATAAAAACAGTGTTCGTATATACCTCCTATTCCAAAATTAAAAAAAAAAAATTGGATATATGTATGTAAAATTTACAAAAGCTGAATGGATTAACGCAGGGTAGTATTAATTTATTTCATTCAGTATAAAAAAAACTTCATCGAACCTGTACTACGTGAACTATGTTTTTCATTCTTCTGTGTTTTTTATTTATATTGGTTTAATTTTTTCAAAACTGTATTCCTAACTCGGTACTTGGTATTTTATATGTATATAAGATTGTTTTGTAGCCTCTTACCCATACTACAACAGTCGTTTGGAAAGTTCTCGGCCTGGCAGAGAAAAAACAAGATTTTTCAGCGTATCCACCTTACAATTCGATTTTAGACCAACGATTTTCATTTTTTTAATATCCTCAGTATAATTAGATTTGCCTAATTAAGCAAGACAAGCGTTTGTCTCAGCTTTGACGTCATCATTTTAAAGTGAATATTCGTTCAGAGAGCCATTTCTTCGTGTTTGATAAGACGAAGTAATCGTGGGAACCAAATTCGGCGCACGTACTTCAAAGCGGTAATTCATGGTGTTTGGCGCCACAACAACAGACGTTTATGCACGCCTGGCTATCTTGGTTGAAAGATACTTCTTTTTGGTCAGATGTAGAAGGTTTCTTTGAATAGCACACTTCAGTCGACCCAGTAGTGAAGCTTAATACTCTCCGATTATTGCCCTCCCTTTTTCCAAGAAGTCTATAAGCATCACACCACGAGAATCTCATAAACCTTAGCCATGACTTTAACTGCAGATGGAACCGTTCTTAGGCCCACTTTTACCTGCTCCTCCACCATTGTTAGGTACCCGGTGTGTTGAGGTGAATCCATGTCTTATCTAATGTTATAAAACGTCGAGAAAACTCAGCGGAATCGCGTTTAATAAGGTCTAAACACCCGTAAGAAGTTTTGTGTCAAAGAGTTTTTGGTCGACTGTTAGCAAATGCGGTACCCATCGACCCTAGAGGTTTTTCACACCCAAAACATAGTTTAAACTGTAGTGAACACGATTCATGGAGATGTTTGCGATGCCAGTAACCTCTCGTACTTTCAGTCAGCGATCATTTATACGTCGTTGAGGATTTTTGTATCGATTTCTTCTGATCATACTTGACAAATATACAAGTAATAATCATTTGGTCATACTTGAATCATCTCTGTATCAGGCCGAAACGTTCCGAACGACCGTAGTATATCCATGATTGTGTAGTTTTAATTTAACATGGCCACAAACAACTAAACGTACAGTCACCTTAATAAGATGGACATATCGTTCAACACCTCTTAAACCGTTCGTTTGGATGTATAATTAGCTAGCTACTAATTCTGCTTAGTTCTTAAATTTAGAGAGGTCTTCTAAGTTAGTCTTATTTTGATAAATAAACCTTCAGATTTTTTCTGTGTAAAAAATCAAATCTTATTTATGGTTTTGCTTGCGTGCCTGTAAACTTATATAATATTTTATTAGATCTATTTTTTTTTTTCATTCTTTTGGAGATGGTAACTTTAGCACTTATTTTGGTATTATATTATCCATTTTCAACTTATCTTTTGGTTTATTTATTCTAATTTAGTTAATTTTGCCCTAAAGTTTATTTGTCATCGTTCCCAGTCGAAAAAATATTCACACCTACGGATTACGTGGGTATATTAATAACTGCGTCGTACTTTTAGATATGAAATTAAATTACCAAAAGATATCTATAAAGTTTGTATTATAAATACGTTATACATATATATGTATATATATATTCAACGTACTTGATAATATCATCAATCCAACGAGATTTTGGTCTTTGTCGTTTAATCTAGTTGTATCCATGCGATTGCTAATGTAGTCCAGCTACCATCAGTACTACTTGGCCTGCCCACAGCCGTTTTAATTTTTTAACTTTCATGATGATATCATGCACTTTCGTCAATTGCTCATAAATTTACAGGTGTTCCTATCCCGTTTGATAACTCCAGGCATACATCGTTCGATAATTCTTATGAATTTAGTCGTATGACTTTTTCCAATTCCAGCTTTCTAAATACCTCCTCGAGGCACGTTGAGAAGAACATGGGTGATATAGTGTCGCTTTATCGTACAAAAAAATTTTGTACATTTATCTCTACTTTATGTTCGTTAACACAAGTGGTATATATACGTATATTTTTTTTACGCTTCTTGTACGCGACAATGTCATATTACATGTTAACTCAAAACTTTCAACCTTGATTCTAAATCAACAGCTGCTTTTTTTTTCTGAGGTAAAAATTTCGGGCTGTTATTAAATTGCTTATATACGTATGGTGTAAGAGATTGAAAGTTAGAAATTCTTGTTTCAAAATTTTGTTCCAAATTTTCGTTTAATTACAATCCGATTATTCGATCGGAAGATATTGTAAATGTAAAGTGTGCGGTGGATCTCTGATATTGCTTCTGAACCCATTTTTCGAACCCCCCAGTTCGGCATACATGGGTTTTTTTTTGGTGATTATCGATTTTTCTAGTTATTTGAACTTATCAGTTAAGTCTCGTACCAAATTTTAAGTTTTTAAAGAGATGCTTCGTCACGCTTTTCTTATTGTTTTTAACATATGTCTTCCTCATTGACATAATCTATATTAAAAATACTACTACGATGTTAGATTATAAATTATTGCATTTTAATTCATACAGTGATTAATAATTAGCAATTCCTTTTAGTTATGACATCTGACATCTGCGGTAGTTAACATGCCTTATTTTTAGTCTGTTGTATTATATTTAATTTGTTTATATATCATTGATCTTCTTACCTTTAATTATTTTTTAAAGTCCTTTTCCTATCGTGTTGCGTTTTATAGGATGTTAACTAGGAAAAAAAGTTAGGTTAATTAAAAATTAAAATTAAATTACCAAAGAATTATTTATTGACGTGATATTTTATTTCAGAATTAACAGTCTTACGCTTAATTTATTTTAAACGAAGATTTATTTACCCACGCAGCTGACGAGTTAAAATTTTTATATTATTATTTTTTTAAATATCGTACAAATCACCGTATGTAAAGTGTTATTTGTTTTGCATTTAATATTTGTAAATAGTTAAACATTTAATTTTGTTTGTAGGTTGCATTTAAACGGAAAGATATTAATTTCTTTACACAATACATTTCAGCATTTATACAACTGCTCGTGCATTCATTGTTTTCTTGCTTTTTTCAGGGTCACTTTTATTACTTGTAATTTGCACGATATTAGACCTCCTACCTATGTTTTAGTTTGTTTATTTGGTTTGATTACAGATATAAATCGCACCGTTCATGCGCGTTTCATCTTTGAATGCATATTTAATTTTTGTTTTGTAATATTAAACAGTATTTCACAGCAGAAACGCGTTCATTAATCTCTTGCTATATTTAAGAGTAATGATGTTGTTCATTGTACGGCCAATCACTGTGATGAATAAAGTGAAGTTTTATTCAATTTGAAGTTCTAATTTAGAAATCACGGGAAAACTGTATTCAAAATTATGTAGAAACGAGTTTATTAAACGCGGCTTGGGCCATTGGCATTTAATCTTTGCTTCACATATTTTATTTTTAATAATTTTATCAGTTTTTAATAGATATATTTTATTTTTAACGCACTACATTAAGATTGCCAGGCGGTCAATAACCAGTGCTGCTTGTAAGGTATGGGGAGATAATAACTCGAATTGGATCACATAAATTATATTTAGGGAGAAATTTAACAGTAAATTTACAGAGGTGAAGTTTATGGTTCTTATTACACATTTTCACTAAAGAAAAATTTATGATAATGCTGAATGATAGATTTCCTTAAAATAAATAAGGGCTGGTAAAAATTTAAAAGTCATTTGTTCTTAAATAAAACTGTCGTTTTATCGTTGCAGATTATTTATGAATTATTTTTTCCTTATATTTGGTGAATTGTATATACTCGTTAGATCTTTTAGATAACAAAATTAACAAACATTTCCTGGAAAGCTGAAATTTTATTTTTTATCATGGATTCTCAAGCTATTGTAATTTTTTTTAAATACGTGGTGCAGAGAAATACTACGGTATAACGGTAAATTGTTTTTGTAGTTTCCTGTTTCTAGAAAACATATTTCCCATGATTAATCATTATTGGAAAAAGAAGTGAATCGGTTGTCACTCGGTTCTAATTCTTGGAAAATTAAATACATTAATGGCTGCGAAACTGAACTTGATGGGAAAAAAAGCATTTGCTCTGTGGAAGTAAAACTAACCGATTTTAAAGTTAGAGATAGCTAAAATATATTCTATCTAGCTATCTGATAGCTAGACAGAATAACTTAAAAACCCGTCTGTTTTAATTAATTTTTATTGCTGTAAAATATCATATTGATATTATAGACTCATTTAAGATATTAAAAACTAAAATTTAATATAAATTTCACATACAAACTAGTAAAATTGACAATTTTGTTTTTCCCAAAGCTAAAAGGGCTCTTGTCCGTGTCGTACTAGACACTGTCAAATTGCATACGAGGGATATACCCAAAGTAAAGACCGTTGGAAAATTTCTCCTTAAGTTTGGCGAATCTGTGTCGTTCATGGCCACGCTAGTAATGTATACACAGTATTGTTGTCTGTAAGTTTTCGCGTTGTAGTATCTTTGATTACGTGCGAGTTATTATGTTATAAAATGAATAGGAAAATTGTTGTTGCCGCCGACTATGAAATGCGTGGAGTCATACGTTTTTAAACCATCAAAACGTTAAGCCGACTGAAATTCATAAGCGGTTGCTGTGGTCAGTGATAATGTAATGAATGAAAGAAACGTTCCATAAATGTGTGAAATTTTTAGAAATAACAGAATTAATGTACATGATGAAGAGCGTTTGGGGAGGACCTCGATAATCACCGAGAACTTGTTGAAACGCGTCGATGATAAAATCAGAAAAGATCGTCGCTCAACGATTTCCGACCTTGTCCCTCCTTTTCCTGATGTTTCAAGAGCTGTTATTGGTCGCATTGTTCATGACCATTTAGGCTTCAGAAAGGTTTGTGCTCGTTGGGTACCAGGATTTGACTTCGGGAAATTTCGACATATCCTCACATACCCTAGACCCCAAAACCACCGTCAATTCAAAGATTTCTATATACATTTATATATATATTTCACTTTCTAGTGGACACGATAACTGCCGTAATTTTGCGCCAAATTTGATAAAATATAACGACCCAAAATCTTGATAGAGTTCTTATGGATTTTTTTTATCGGAAGATAGTATATTTTCGAATAGCTGAATTGGCTTTCGCATATTTTTGTTGTGAAGAGGAAATCCTGTTTTTCAGGGATATTTCATTCAGGATATACGTTTCAAGAATCTCATCTGTAATCATAGAAGTCCTTTATACTTCGTAAATTTTGGGTTATTTTCTCAAATAATCTAATAATGCTTTTTTTTGTATGTTGGGTTGTATAGCTGTATTTTTCTGGAAAAAAATTCAAAAACCCTTAACATTAATCTTTGAAAAAAGATTCCCTGCCAAATCAGTGTTTTCATTTACGATAAAATTTAGTTTTGGCTACCTGTGGTTGGCAAATTATTCTGTCTTTTGACATTTATACAAAGCATATTGTAGTTTATGCACCTTTTCTCAAGTTGTAATGCTACTTTAATTAGTTTATATATATGTGTGCGATACTTTTCGGTTCATCGTGATGTAGATTATGACATATTACATACTACCAAGTATCTTTTATTAATATTAAAGTAAGAACTACGTACGGAACAAACTAATTACATTGCATTACCGTGAATAATTTGTTTTAATTAATTTTTGTTTCTGTAATACTTTTTTTTCTTAATATTATACTCATTTCAGATATTCAAAACTAAAATTTATTATAGATTTATCATACAATCGCTTAAAATTGACAGTTTTGTTTTTTCCAAAGCTAAAAAGGTCAAAGTGTTGTACTTATTTAAATTTGGCTATGGTTTAATCTCCCTCGACAAAGATAGAGGCAGCAACGAAAAATAGCTTGAGAATTTCTTCTATCGGATCAAGCGATGGATACAATTTTTAATTTTTCTTAATTCATAAACCCTAAAAATGTAAAAATAACAACACTGTTGTCTCATAAAAATGTTTTCTCTTTTTGAATTGAGCTCTAAATTTGGCGCCGACTAAAGCAAGTTGATATTAAGGGAAGATTTTTAAAAAATGAATTTTTCTTTAGATCAGTTTCAGTTTTGCAAACTTTAAATTAAAAAAAATACAGAATTGTAAATAATTTTTTTTTTTAGTTTTTATGTTTATTTAAAATTTGAATGTACTAAGAAAGATTTTTGCTTCTGATAAGAAAGAAACTATTCGGATATGGAAATAATTTGAAAAAACCACAAAAAGCGAGAAATCTGCTTCTTTATAAAAATAAGAAAACGAATGCCCAGAAACAACGTTAGACGATTATCACCGACCATTAACGTAGGTTCGCTGTAATGCAGAAATTATCTTTTTTTCAATAATTTTATTGAAATTTACGGGAAAGTATATAAAATATCATCAAGGTATACGATTACCCATAGTAATTCAGTACGAAGCACTAATATGTAGCTTAAACATCTTCTAGTAATACAATTTTTCTTTTAAAAAATTTGCCCCTAAACTTACGTGAAAAAGGTTTTTATTAACAAGACTTCCGTTACAAAATGAAAAAGAATACATAAAACGATTTGTAATCAATATTTTTCATAATTTAATCAAAACTTGATAATTCCTGCCGTTAGACATTGTACGATTTTCCTCCTTTTTTTATTTCCTTGTACCACGTAAAGGAAGTATTGTGATCGCGAAAAATTTCGGTTTTCAGATTTAAACGGATATATCCTTTTTGACCATCCCTGAATCCATTTTGATTAGTTTCGGCGTGACGTCTGTTGGTATCGCGCATAACTCAAAAATGGTTAGCCCTAGGATGTTGAAATTTTGTATTTAAGACTGTTGTAACATCTAGTTGTGCACCTCCCCTTTGATTGTAATTGATTGAACCAAAAGTGTCCAGAAAAGCCCAAAATTAAAAAAAAATTGAATTTAGGACATTTTCTTAACTGCAGTAATAAATCCTCATTGAGAGATTTTCAGCGATGTATCATAAGGGATACTTATTTTTATTGGTTCCTGCGTTATAGCCAAATAAAAGTGTAATAATGAAATATTTGGGTTTTTCAAGGGAAGGCACATCGGTTCGAATCACACTTTGTTCCTTTTTTAACTTTTTTTAAAATTTAAATGTATTGATTTATTAATAATTATAAACATATTTGTAAAAAAAATTTACAAGACATAATTATTCAATAATAACAGTAAAAAAAAGAAAAAATCAGAAGTAATTGATAAAATTAAATTTTATGTTCTTTTAAAAATGCGTATATGTAATTTAACAGACGTTATTACATATGTGTTTATGTAATAGATTTGGTGAAACATCTGGTTGTTTAATATTAATTCAAAATTATAATTTAGAATCGTATTATTTTTAGATTTTCTAGTTTAATTTTATTTAATTACTCAGGAATGTCTGTTTAATTTTATCTACATTAAAGTTAACTACAAAGTGACTGAAAAATAGACCCTCACAAGAACAACATATACACTGAGGTATACGAGGTGTGGGTATTAAATAACGAAACTAATGCTGTAAAATATTTTATTTTAAATTTATACAAATTTAGTTATTATCCCCTTCAATATACATTCTTCCTCTATTTCTACAACGCTTCATGCGAATTTTCCGTTGTTCGAAAGAGTGCTGGAAGTCTTCTGTGAGCTCTTTCATGACGCGTGCCGTTTTTTCTTTCACAACTTCAACGGTCTATAATCGTGTTCCTTTTAATGCAGATTTGACTTTGGAGAACAGATAAAAGCCACATGGTGACAGGTCAGACGAATAAGGCGGATGGTCCAACACTGGGAGTTATACTTGGCTAAAAACATCTTGAAGACAATGCAATGTGAGCCGGTGCGTTGTCCTGCTGAAGAACCCATGACTTTTTCTTCTACAATTCGGGTCGTTTTTTTCTTATTTTTTACAGAATCTAGCAAGGACCATGAATAAAGATAAGATCAGTTAACCGCCGGTCAGATCGGATCATATTACTAATTTTTTCAATATTTTTATCCGTTTTTGATATGGAAGGGTGACCTAGGCGACATTATCTTCAACGTCTTCTCGGCCATCTTGGAAACGCTTAAACCACTCATTAACCCGCGCACGTGAAAAACATTCATTACCATATACTTTTTAAATAAATAAAAAATTTAGTAGCGGTTTTTCCAAGTTTCATATGAAATTTCACGACAGTTATTTGCTCTAATAGAACACTTATGGGTTTTTTCGGCAAAACAAAAAAAAACCGATATTATCCAAACGAAGGCCACTGCCAACCTAATATGTCTACAGAAACTGGAGTGGCAACAATTGAAAGAGAAGGCTTCACGCTACACAGCTGTCTGTCGTACGAATTTGGCGCATGCGCAGTTCTTCTGTAGCAGCATTGGTCTCGTTATTTAATAGTCACACCTCGTACATGCCCGATCTTTAATAAATTGCAAAAAATTCTTATCTTTTAGTTCATTACTCTTCTGATATTTTTCGAACAAAATTCTCCGTAAGTCGGAGTTTATCGTTTCGTTTTTTTTTTTTTGTTTTTTGTTGCTAATCATTTAATCGCTCTTTGGTTTGATATAACTCTATAGCTCTTAATTTGTATACACGTTCTCTAGTTTTCAAATTTTCCCTATTTTTATATTCATCATCCTCTCTTAATCTTTTTATTCTTTCTTTGGTTTTAACATTTTCTTCCTCTTTTTATTTATCATGTTCTCTTAATTATTTTATTCTTCCGTTTCTTTACATTTTCTACCCCTTCATAATCATATTCTTGTCGTTTTTTTGAGATATATTTCTGCATGTTTACTTTCTTTATCCTGTATGATTGTTTCTTTTTCATTTTTGATTATTCACCCCAAATAATCCAGTAATAAAAACTCAATATTTTACACCGTAATGTCGAAATTAACATTTGTAACCAGTATACAGGAGTTCAGTAAACGGAGTAGTTTAATTATTATTAAGTCATTTATACGACACACCAGAAATCTGCAATTTTTTTTAATCAGCAGCTCACGAAGATACGAATAATACTGATATAGTAATAGAGTAATAAAGGGAATTTTCTCTATCCTAATATTTCATGTAAGATTGTTCAATTAATAATTGTATAAATATCTGATGTTAATAAAAACTAATGTTTCGGCAGTTTTGTAACTGTCAAAATTGTTATTAAAGAATTGGAGGATCTTATCTCACTTTCAATAGAAATAACTTTAAATGAAGTGCAGCAAAAAATGTGTATATGTAATTTAATAGACTTTCATGGAAGTCCTGTGGTGTCCATATCAGATTTTTCCATAAGTGTTTTTTTTAAATTAGTTTGAGATAGGTTGCTTGGATTTTCTCGCAATGGAACATCCCGCTGGGATGTTTCACCTTAACGTACTCCTTGGTATTTCAGTTTACCGATTTACCGATTCACTATGTATTATATAATTCTTAGCAGTAAATAAAAGTTTTATTGCTTTTGCTATTTCTGTTGATGATTTTATGTTTTAACCGATGATAGATGGCTTTGTGAAGGTCGGTTGCAGTCTATGATGTTTTGCCAACGTTCTGTTGAATATATAAAAAAATGTTTAGTATTCTGGTATGTTATTCGTTCTGTAAAATATTATTAACACCGTTCTACATTCATTATCTTATTTTACACTTGATAATTAGGCTAATCGTTGGTTTTCGATGGAGTATATTATTTTTATTGTGAAAATAACCGATGTAACGCTGAAATGATAACTGAAAAGACTCCCCCTCCGAAAAAACGTATTTAAATTTTCTTTCATACGAACATGTACCCGAAAAATAATTATAATTCTCTTGTTGGTAGGCCTAGAATTTAACTTTTTGAAGCATATTATTTTTTTTAATAAAAGGGCAAGGTTGAGTTAGCCTGATAAGAAAAAGGTGTCATATTTTTATATCGTATGAATAATTCATATTGAAGAAGTTAAAATTTTACCCCTTATTTTAATTTAAGTCTTGTTTATTTTTAATGTTTATTAAAACGTTTTATGGCAAAGTTTGATTATAATTTCTCTCTCTCTCTCTCTCTCTCTCGCTCGCGTACACATCCCCCTCTCTAACTACAGATATTTTTCTTTTTTTGGTCAATTCAGTCGTGTATTTTTTCATAATACTAGCCAGAGATGAATGAATGTGTTATGAGTATGCGACGAATTACTGCAGTGAATTTGAATATTTTACGCTGTTGATGTACGGTGACAATGTGTATTTATATATCAAGCAAGATTTATTGGCTCTGGTAAACTCCAAACAGACTTCGATTTCAGTTTTCGTCGTAAATCAATGATGTGTTGAGTTGTCCGGCAGTGATACTTTTATTTTCTTAAAAAAAATAAAAATAAAAATAGTGTAGTTTTTAATATTCTTCGTTATTGTTTAACAGTTTGCAATAAGAATGTATTATTTTGTATTTTCTTCGTAAGTGTTGTACGACTAAAGCTATTTTGTGGCCCGTATAAATATTTCATTTATTTTTATTCCATTAATTAATTTTTTTTTTTTGTAGGATCTAATATTTAAATATAATTAATTGGTTTTATTGTTTGAGAGTACTTGTATTCACAAACTCTCTTGTTAGTAGTTTTCTAACCGTTGATTTCCTTAATATCATATTATATTCGTGTCGCTAACAATCTGTTCGATAGTCATATCATTGGGGTTTACCGTAAGTTCCAAATTACCTTGCTGTTTATTATTCCTTTAAACTAAAATCATAACTTTCGCTTATTAACTTATTCATCTAAATCATTTTATTGGTCTTATGTTAATTGGGTGTGTTTTTGAGAATCTCGTTTTGCTTTGAGGTATGTGAATATTTTACTATTAAATAAAATTAAAAAAAAATTATCCGAACTAGACTTGCTAAGACGTTTGTTCTAAATAAACATTAAAAAATAATGAATTCACACGTCTTATTCTGATAATTTGATATCGAGAAATATTTTAAAATACCGATTTTTCCAGGTCGCATAATATTTTTAGAACTGGTTCCATTTTTTATTATTATACGAGGGTTATTTTTTTTTCAAGTTCCGATCGGTCACGAAATTAAAACCACAGTGAAAATAAAAACTTTTTTATTTGTAACAAGTACTTACATAATTACGCTATTTTTCTACATAGTCGCCACTCCGATTTAGACATTTGTCGTAGCGTGGTACCACGCTACGACAATACCCTCGTCATAGAACGGAGCCGCCTGTGTTTTCATCCTTGTTTCTACGCTGGTATGCAGATCGATGTCTGTGCCAAAATGTTATCCTCCTAGCCAGCGTTTCATGAGAGCAAAGATGTGAAAATTGGATGGAGCCAAGTCCGGGCTGGATGATGGGTGATCAAACACTTCCCAACGAAAACGCTGCAGGAGCTTCTTTGTTACAGCGCAGTGTGCGAATTTCATTCATGATGATGATGATAAGAATACACTCCCCTTATGATTGGTTAAAAAAAACGAATATGATTGGTTGGAATTTTGTGCCTGATAATGATAAGAATTACTCTCACCTTATGATTGGTTAAAAAATAACGAATACGATTGGTTGAAATTTTACGTCCGATAATGATAAGAATTCTCTCACCTTATGATTGGTTAAAAAAGAACGAATACGATTGGTTGAAATTTTACGCCCGATAATGATAAGAATTACTCTCACCTTATGATTGGTTAAACAAACAACGATACGATTGGTTGGAATTTCGTCCCTGATAATGATAAGAATTATTCACACCTTATGATTGGTTAAAAAACAACGAATACGATTGGTTGAAATTTTACGCCCGATAACGATAAGAATTACTCTCACCTTATGATTGGTTAAAAAACAAAGAATACGATTGGGTGGAATTTCGTGCCTGATAATGATAAGAATTACTTCCACCTTATGATTGGTTAAAAAACAAAGAATACGATTGGTTGAAATTTTACGCCTGATAATGATAAGAATTACTCTCACCTTATATTGGTTAAAAAAGAACGAATACGATTGGTTGGAATTTCGTGCCTGATAATGATAAGAATTACTCTCACCTTATGATTGGTTTAAAAAACAAAGAATACGATTGGGTGGAATTTCGTGCCTGATAATGATAAGAATTATTCACACCTTATGATTGGTTAAAAAAGAACGAATACGATTGGTTGAAATTTTACGCCCGATAATGATAAGAATTACTCTCACCTTATGATTGGTTAAAAAACAACGAATACGATTGGTTGGAATTTCGTGCCTGATAACGATAAGAATTACTCTCACCTTATGATTGGTTAAAAAACAAAGAATACGATTGGGTGGAATTTCGTGCCAGATAATGATAAGAATTACTTCCACCTTATGATTGGTTAAAAAACAAAGAATACGATTTGTTGAAATTTTCTGCCTGATAATGATAAGAATTACTCTCACCTTATGATTGGTTAAAATAGAAAGAATACGAAAATTCAGTGTGCGGCCGAGCATTGTCATGGAGAAAGACAATTCCTGATGACAATATTCCTCTCCGCTTATTCTTATTCACCCACCATATAGCCCGGACTTGGCTCCATCCGATTTTCACCTCTTTGCTCACATGAAACGCTGGCTAGGAGGACAACATTTTGGCACAGACATCGATCTGCAGACCAGCGTAGAAACACGGCTGAAAACACAGGCGGCTCCGTTCTATGACGAGGGTATTGGAAAGTTGGTACCACGCTACGACATATGTCTAAATCGGAGTGGCGACTATGTAGAAAAATAGCGTAACTATGTTAGTACTTGTTACAAATAAAAAATTTGTTATTTTCACTTTGGTTTTAATTTCGTGACCGATCGGACCTTCAAAAGAAAAACCCTTGTATATCGAAGTAAATGCAGCATGATCCAAAATTAAATTGAATTCATTTTTATTATATTTATTTAGGTAAACTGTACAGAGGATATGTTTTTGAATCGTCACTTTGTTATAACATCATGTTTAAATTATTTATTAACGGAAGATATATATATATATATTGCAGTATTAACATTCTTTTGATTTTTTTTCTGTTTCTAAACGGCTGTTGTCTTAGGCGATTATCTTAGTAATGTATTAATGAAGTATCGGATTACTGAATTTTTATTTTTGCATCGTTGCAAAATTCTTTATTCCATTCAAACTTTTATTCAGTAATCTGTATCGCACAGTTTTGCGGTTATATTATAAAAGAAAGTATGGATCTCATCAGAGCATGACCTCGTGGGAATGAATGATTACGCTCCCGTTAGACATACTTTCTTCTTTTGTAATTAGTAATATTATACAAATACCCTTTTCCGTTATTTCATTAATGAAGGATATAAAATTTTCTTTAATAACCGCATCATTTCTTGCTTATATAACTTAAAGAAATATGATATAATAATTTAGGGTATCATGTAATTATTTTTATCGTGTAAACTCTTGCCTAATTATTATCAGTTTATTTGTATAATTTTTATATCTAAATGAACGGTACCTTTTTCATCTGTTTAATGAATTAAAAGATTTATTTTTTTAAATTAGTTAAATGTTTTATTTTCTAGTTTTGCTTGTACATTTAATTCACTTTTTATGTCTGTGACAGTTTAAATGACAGTTTAAGCTGCTCGATTACATTCCTGTAAATTGTGTACATTTGGCTTAAAGTAAATATTAATAATAACGTTTACTTAAAATATGTTAATGCCAATTTTGTTTTATTTCTCGAGATAACCTTCTGTTATGTAGAAATGTTAGTTCTTAAACGCGTGTTCGTTCGGTAACTTGTTTCGACATCGATGATATCACCTTTATAAATAATATAATTATTACTTCGAAGAGAAAAAAAAATAATCCAATAACCTTTTCTCTATTATTTAAATGATTTCAGTTCTGTAATTATTTTGTCGTTTTATAATTTTTAAAAAATCTAATGATGAAATTACTTCTTTCGTCGTTTGAAAATTTTAATTGTTTTTCTCGTTGCATTTCTACTACAAATGTATGTTGTTAAAAAAACTAAAAGTAACAAGGTGTTACAACTCCGAAGTCATCAACTCTTTAAACAAAGATAAAATATTTCAAAACTGTATAATATGTTGCACATCTGTCTCTCATTTGTTAAGTTCGGAGTTCGAATCCCGGTTAGATTTGGGATTTTTCGTAGCTAGAATAGTCGTATCTGTAGGCTCTATGTTGACTATTTAGTCAACATAGAGCTCTAGTTGGCTATTTAGGAAAGAATTAATGTACAATAAAAGACATTTTATTGTGTGGTTTTGTTGGACCAGATTCTAATATTTTAAGTTTAGAGCTTTAAGCCCGGAAGAGGATGTTTCTGTAATTTAGATGAGAAATATCTGTTAAAGTTGTTACGGTATTTTTTTTCGTTTTGCATTTATCTATTTATCCTATTGTAATCCAAATTACATTCAGTTGCTAATTGAGTGATTCAATTAGCTTTAGAATTCGGGCCCTTGACAAAAATGTAGTTTATATTTGAAATTATGACGAAAACCCTTAACCAAATATCATCCGTAGTGATGTTTCTAATGACAAAAATTTCGATTTTTTATTTGTTGTTTTGGGTATTTCTTAATTCGTATCCCAAATTCCATGATAGTAACCATTATAGCACGTTTTTAACTAACATCTAAAAAGAAGAGCTTCTCGGTTCATTCTGTTTTCCTCCTCTCTCGGTATTTGTTGCCAAACAGGTCGATTTCAAAGATTCGTTTTTATTGTGTGTATAAAATTACTCTGGTGGTCTGTTATAAGTTTTATCTAGTTAACACAACCAAAAAAGCTTTTCAACCAAAAATTGTTGAACTTTTGTTTTAAAGACACATCTTCGCGACCAGTTAAACGAAGAATGTGTATACGTTGTTTTATAAATATCATTTTTTCAATAGTCATTATCAATGTTTTTAATACTAGCTCTTCATTCATACTTACCTCATTGCCTAAGCGAAAATCTAACCGTAAATTAGCACGAGGAGTGATTTCAAAAATCACTGTTTTCCTCCTCTCTCGGTATTTGTTGCCAAACAGGTCGATTTCAAAGATTCGTTTTTATTGTGTGTATAAAATTACTCTGGTGGTCTGTTATAAGTTTTATCTAGTTAACACAACCAAAAAAGCTTTTTAACCAAAAATTGTTGAACTTTTGTTTTAAAGACACATCTCCGCGTCCAGTTAAACGAAGAATGTGTATACGTTATTTTATAAATATCATTTTTTCAATAGTCATTATCAATGTTTTTAATACTAGCTCTTCATTCATACTTACCTCATTGCCTAAGCGAAAATCTAACCGTAAATTAGCACGAGGAGTGATTTCAAAACTCAAAGCAAATGTATATATATATATATATATATATATATATATATATATATTGTAGCAGCTTTGAATGTATATATATATATATATATATATATATATATTGTAGCAGCTTTGAATGTATATATATATATATATATATTGTAGCAGCTTTGAATGTATATATATATATATATATATTGTAGCAGCTTTGAATGTATATATATATATATATATATATATACATTCAAAGCTGCTACAAAAATTAAATAGTTTTAGAATAGGTGGCCTACTAAAATTATTTACAAGTTACCTAAAAACAGATCGCAAATACGATCGACAACAGTACCAGGATAAAGCACTTGACTGAATGTGGCGTACCACAGGATTCAATGTTATCCCCTATCTTATTCATATTCTACATAAATAACTTGCTAAAACTAAAAATAAAAAAAAACTGGTATAAATCTTTCGCTGATGACACTGCCTTGATTTTCATGACTCCTCTCATGGAATGAGGTTATAATATCAGCTGAAGAAGGTCTTAACTTGTGTCAAAGCTTGGTTTGAAGAACATGTACTGTTAAAAAGCGTGTTCATGACGTTTTCTACAAATCACGGTAGTCAGCCTTCTGACATAACAATTTAACCGTGCATTCAATAAACTCCAAAAGGGCAATTTTTACTCAACGTCTGTATCACAAACTAGAAAAAAAAAATCTTGGCGTCTGGATAGACCCTCACCTTAAATCGGGCGCGCACATTAAAAAAAGTATTAAACACTTGCTCCTTAAATTCCTTCCAGTTAGTAAACTAAAAATAACAGTATCGCTAGACTTGTATATTTTACGTATGCCCAATGAATATTGCAGTATGAAATAACGTTCATGGAATAGGGCAAGAGATGTGCTCTTTATAAGCGTGTGTACTTCAAAAACACTTAATAAAAGCAGTCTTAAATAGGCCCATACTTCACCTACAGCTGACCTATTCCGAGAATTTAACTTGTTAACGATGAGATAGCACTACGTCAAAAGCATTGTTTTATTTGTTAACAAAAATATAAACTTCTTTAATACCGGTGATTCATCATATACTCTGAGGTTATACTCTGAGGCTAATTTTTTTTTCTAGGAGCTAAATCCTAACTAAGAAAGGTAAACTTATTAAGGGTAAATTTATAATCATAATTATATTCATAATATTTAATACTAAGATTATTTTGCGTTATTTTGTGTTATTTTATATGATTACAAAATAAAGTTAACAACATAACGAACAATATTCATTTTACTCCAATTTATACAATACACAGCATAAAAGTTTACAACAATATAAATATCATTTACATCATCTTCATATTCTTGTATCTTCTTGATATTATTATATCTAAAATGTTGAATTTTAATGCATGGTTGCCGGTCTTCATTTCTTATAAGGTATAAGTTTTAATTTTAATTGATCTAGGTCTTTCACAGTTAAGGTTTTCTTTGTAAGGATTTTTTTATAAAAACTTCTATTTACTACTATTTATTTTAAAAACAGTTTTAATTTTTGTATTCCTTTTTTAAAAATACGAGGCTCGGCTGATAAACTTTGTACATATATGCGTAGCATGGGAATGAAAAGAAATATTGGAATGAAATAAAAAATGAATAAAAGTACAATACCTTAGCTAAAAAAACGCAGTAAATATTATTCTATATAATCCCCGTTTACACTGATACACTTTTCCCAACGTGTGACAAGTTTTTGGTTTCCGTCAGTGAAAAATTCTGCCAGTTTTTTCCGGATCCAAGTGGACACAGTTTCCTTTACCTCATGGTCGGTGGGGTAATTATTACCTTTGAGATCCCTCTTGTGATGAGGGTAGAAATGGAAGTCGCACGGAGCCAAATCTGGCGAGTATGGCAGATGCGGAATAGACTCAAACTTCAGCTTGCGGAGAGCCATCAGAAAGTTTGCGCTGTACCTTTTTTTTAACCCTTTTTTTAACCACACTAGGGCAACCGGTAACCGCCTAATAGACGTTGCCTCGGTTGACCTAATGTGACGCGGCGATGACTAACCATCCCCCGTCAGCATCGTCCGCCCATCGGACACTCTCCCATCGGGGTCCCTTCTGGATCACCAAGACATTACGACCTTCGCTTCTGGATGCCGTAACGCCCCTCCCCTGAAGGGCTGCCCTACCCGTCCCTATCTCTAATCGGGGTCCGAGTATGCCGACACGCATACCCCCTCCCGACCCTCGCGCGCCCAACCCCTTATTGCGCTGTACTTTTTTTTTTTTTTTCACTCTACTCCCCTGGGCCGGTCCGACTGGTTGGTATTGCGCCACCCAGGGGATTGTCTGGTAAACTCTAACGTGCCTCCCCGCCTACCGGCTGTACGTCCGGCATGGCAGCTAGGCTCGCCGGTGTCAGCTCTTTTGAGTGATTTTCTGTTTGCCCATATGGTAACCACGACATACCTCGATTAGCCGTAACGTGGCACCGGGTCTTTTCGTACACTTCTTCCTCATCAGAACCTATCTAAACCCTTGGAGTCCTCAGTGGATCATTGAGAACGACACACCTCAGCATGCCGCCTTTCACCACTGAGGCTGTCCACCCTACCCTATTCAACCCTAGTAACCAAGTCGCCTTTCATCTATATCCTTCTCTGTTAATACTGTTACAATAAATTCCGTAACCTTCTTCCAGTTTAATTCGTTTCTCAACATGTGGAACTAGGACCTCTGCTGGGCTCATACCTATTATGCCACAGTTTCTCCTTTTAATCGCCCATCTATCACAACAGAAAAATGTGTGTTCTGCATTGTCAATTCTCTCACAGTACATACATTCTGGACCTGGCCTTCTTCCAACACGATGGAGATACTCATTAAAATTGCCATGCCCTGTAAAAAACTGCGTGACATGATAATTTAACTCACCATGTTTCCTATCTAACCACAGTGCCAGATCTGGAATCAGCTCCCTCGTGCGTCTGGCTGGTCCATCCTCCTGACATCTATGTCTAAGTCTATCTTTTGCCTCATTTGCTTCGATTCCTTGCGCCCTCTCAACTCTATTTAGGGCCAATAAGTCTACTGGTGGCACCCCAGACAACACGCACAACGCCTTATAGGAGACCGTCCTGTAAGCTGAAACCATCCCCAGCAACAGTCTCCTATGAGTACTAACCAGTCTGTTCAAATTTCTCTTAACCCCAATTGAGTGCCACCACACCGGTACCGCATATAACATCATAGATGTCACTGTAGACGCTATCGCCCTTCGCTTAGAGAGCCTTGGAGCTCTCTGTGAAGACATTATTATACTCAGATTCTTAATCATCTTTTCACCTTTGGAACATACGTCTATAATATGCTGGGTGAACCGGCAATTCCTCTCGTAAGTCACACCCAAATATTTAATCTTATCAACCTCTGATACTCGCTGGTTTCCAATTTGGAAGGCCGGACCATCTAAAATCCTCTTCCCTGTAAACATGATATATTTACATTTCTCTATTTCCAGCTGGAGTCCCCTCTCTTTCAGCCAATTTTCTATTATCCGTAACGTGTTGTTAGCACTCTCTTGTACTTCTACGGTTGCGTACTTCTACGGTTGCATTGCACTGTACCTATCGTGCACAGACTTTACGGCAACCCAGTTGCTCGATAATACGGCCTACTCGTTCTTTAGATATGCCTAACTGAGTAGCGATACGTTGTTGGGTGATTCGCCGGTCACTTTGAAGCAAATCGTCCACACCTCCTTTCGATGATTCTCGTTAATCACAGAGATAGACCGGTCGTCCGCTGCGAGGTGCGTCCTCAATTGTCGCTGTACCAGCTTCACATTCGCGAAATTTCAACGTCCATCTATTCACACTACTCCGTCAACAGTTTCACTACCGTTAAACGACGAAAAATATTCGTAGGATTCACATTTCTTTCTGTTAAAAATTCGATTACTGGGCGCTGTTTTAACCGTGTTGACATATTGGCCGTAATCGACTCCATTTTAACTGCTACTGAAAACAAACCGGTAAACGGATTTCTACGCAATTCGATACCTTTTTGTCTCCGTGTAGCACGCTAGTGTACAAAATTTATCAGCCGAGCCTCGTATTATATTAAGTAGTTCATACCTGCGCACAGGTTATTCTTCGCAGGTATTGTGTCTTTTAACTGTATAATAAAAATACTCTTTTTTATATCGTATTTTGTACAAGAGAAATAAAGGAAATCAATCGATCAATGAATAACTTTACAAGAAAATAAGTTAAAAAATGCAGAGATTACGTTCAGAAATTGAAAACTGCGTAGTTGATCTTCGCGGCATATCTGCCCGAATTGTGCGTAAGTTATAAATTAACTCAAAAAATGAAAATATTTTGTATGCATGGAAAAGTTTGTAAAAGAATGAAGAAGAAAGCTCACATTGATTACTTTATGTTCAGAAATACTGTACAGTTTTCATATTCGGCATAAAGCGTTGACACCTTAAAGAAGTTATTACCAGTTTTAAAAACTGAGCACTCGGATCTGAAGATATATAGCACGCTCGAAACTACGGAAAATTTCTGAAGAGGTACGGGTTTTTGTAGGAAAATAATAGACAATTTTTGGTAGAACTGCGATGTAAGAGATTTCAATCGAGTAAATTATTTAAAATAAATAAAGCTTTATATATATATATACGAGAATGAAGACCAGTTATCTTTTCAGACGAGTCATATGAGTATATTCAATTAACATCGTAAAACGTTTTGGTTAAACTGATGATTATCGTGCTATAAAATAATCCATACTCTACGGATTGAAGCTGATATTATGCACGCCGGCAGTGTTGCAATAGAAATTCGAATGTACTTTTGATTTTTAAATTTTATTATACGCAAGAACACTGGAAGAACGTGAAATGATAATTCCAAATCTTCCACCTTAGTTCATTTGTGATAATTGATAATGCTTGCTATGCTAACGTAAATTAATGCGAGGTACCGAAATCAAATTGCAAAAAGAATTATTAGAATTATTCTCTGTTTAGTAAATTCGTTAAAAACTGAACTTTACGTATTAGCGCTATGAAGAGTACTAACTTATTGGGTATTGGGGATTACGGTCGAAAATAAAAAGTCAGGTTTTGGAAGAAATTGTGTCAGGAAAATATAATAAATAAGAGAAAAAATAGCTGAGAAAAACTTTTCTGAACTCCCGACTAGATAATGGAAGCAGTGTTGCGAAACCTCGTTAAATATAGAATTATTATAAGATAGACAAATTACCTAGCATCTAAACCAAAAGATTTACAAAAGCTAAAAATGGTAGCGGAAACTGACGATATCGATAACGGATTTCGATCATTCAATGATGATACTTCAATGATGACACGGATGGGATAGAGCTACTTATTGTTACAATAAAATATTTTTCTATTTAATAAATACATATATTACGTATTCATTTTAAAAATAAATATGTAAAAATATATTAATAAACTTATCACTGAGACGGATAATAAAGGAAAACAGTAACACTACAGTTGCCGCCAAGTAACGGCGAGCTTGAAATGGGACGATTACTACCCAACGTTAAAACATTAGTAAATTCCCCTTACCAAATAATTATTCTATTTATAACAAATGAATGCAACAGTTTTGAAATGAAAAATAGTCGGCTAATTCTGTACTATACATTGTAAAATGTAATAACTGATGACAAAATATTATCTATTACTAATTACACGGTAAATATTGCGGTAGATCGTTATTATTGTAACTTTACTTACTGGAAAATGAATTATCCGTTTAATTCCTCAGCTAGAACGCTTTCTCGCTGTCATCACTATCTTCAGCATAATTGTAACATTATCACTGTCACTATACGAAGACAATGAAAGATTCTGTCAGAAAATCTGTTTATGATTTTTGGCTTCAATGTTCACCTTCGATTTTTTTAACCTTTTCACAGTAAGGTTTCCGATGTTCCTCGCTCATGGAATTCATTTTATCTTCACAAAGTTTCTGCACTTCTGACATATTAAACTTTGGGTTGTGGTTCACAACTTGTTTTACCCCAGATCTTACCATCTCGATTGGATTTAAATCAGGTTGATAAGATGGAAGCCGCAGAACTTGATTCCCATTTCTTTCCAACCAATTCGTCAAATCGGTCCCATTTTCTGTTACTTTTGTTCAACTTAATTTGTTCATACAATGTGGTGTAAGCATTTGAGACGAAAATGAAATATGATGTTTGTGTAGCCGAACAATGTCTTGCATTTTACTTGATGACGCTGGAAGTTTTTCAGAAAAGTTATTATGAGACGGAGCATTGTCAGTAACTTTCAGTGACTCAGGAGGATGATTAGGAACTAATTTTTCTTCAGCTAATTTCAAATAATTTTTAGTTTTCACACTATCATGGTAATAGCCACTTTTAGATTTGGCTGCCCAAGTTAACATTGCGTTTGGAATAAAGCACATTTCACGGCGTGAACTATAATTTTCACCGTTATTGATGGTAAATGAAGTCCTGCTCCGCTGACGTCAGCTCAGCCGTTGATTGCTGTTGATTGAGATGATAAAATATAGGATTCATCTAAGTTCACGATCGCCCGGTTACATTTTCTTATCATTGATCCTTTTCTGCCTATAGTGTATGTAATATCTGAAGGCGGGTCAGCAATTCGCTACGGCATTCCCTCCATGCTTTTAACATCACTCAGCGACTTCTTCCACCAGCAGCCATAGTAGTGTATTCGAAAGCACATCAGTTAATTTGCAGTGACTAGCACCATATGTAATTATGACGTCACTATTATAGTAACAAAATAGTTCTGGTAATTTATTATTACAATAAAATTATTATTTTGTTTAAGATGTATATAAAGTAATTTATTTATTTCTTGAAAGTAGATGTTTTTTTTGTCAAGTATGTTAAACTAAGGTTTTCCTATAAATAAACAGTAATAATGACGTAATACAAACGTATATGAAATGAGTTGTTTATTTATTATAGGCTCTAATGTTATGATTTTCTTTGACGTGGCGTAATTATTTACGAAAATTATTTCTAAATTGCACGTACGCACGAACAACCAATATTCTTTTCAGCTTTGTAGCCTATAAAACTACAAAATAAAAATATTGTATAAAAAAAAAAAAACATAAATAAATAAAGTGTTAAAGAAACGTCAGTAAAAGTAATATAATTATAATCATTATAAATTTATTATAAAAATAATTATGATACTACAGAGGTATTAAGTTCGTACTATATAAACGTAAAATTAATTAAAAGGTTAATTCGTACTATATTTTATTAACGTAAAACATAAAATGATTTCATACAAAATAGTTTATATAATAGCTGAAATAAAGTAGAATAAATAAATAACCGATTAAATAAATAATAATTAAACGATAGATTTATATAAATAGATAATAGAAAAAATAAGAGATAGAATAAACAATTATAAAAAAATAAAAATAATAGTAAATACAAGTCTATATTTTGAGGTCTTACTTTCGTCGCAACCGGTAGCACGTGTTCCGCAAGACGGGTTTAGAGGAGGCAAGTAGAGGCAACTTGTAGGAGGGATGTAATATCATGTATTTCAACTGAAGCTTTCCTGTCATTTTCTGTTTTGGGCTACTTAAACCTAATTCTTTAAGATTCTTCTTAAACTAATTTCACTGCCGTTAAAATTAATATTAATTTTAAATTCTTTTCAGAGTTTAACTGTTGGCAGCTATCCTATCTTTGACACTGTACAAGCCTACACAACACATATCACATTCATACATATCATCCTCAAGTAATACCTTACGGTGGTCTCGGAGACTAAGCAAAAAAAGATTTCGTTTATCTTTGAGTAAAATTCTTTCACAGTTCGCCTAACCACACCTTTATCGAAATCATCTAATTCGGTAACTGGTTTAGAACGTTTCTTTTTCGGAGTTAAACGAACATTCTGGCCCTCGGATCGAAGAAGTTCTAGTTTTTCTTTTCTTAGAACCTTTGAACCTTTACTTCTTTTTCCTGTTTAGCCTCTGGTAATTACCGTTTAGACAATTCTTCAGAGGATGAATGAGGATGATATGTATGAGTGTAAATGAAGTGTAGTTTTGTACATTCTCAGTTCGACCATTCCTGAGATGTGTGGTTAATTGAAACCCAACCACCAAAGAACACCGGTATCCACGATCTAGTATTCAAATCCGTGTAAAAATAACTGGCTTTACTAGGACTTGAACGCTGTAACTCTCGACTTCCAATAGGCTTTGAACCTGCGTGAAATGTCTTAGGCAGCTGCACTTTTCTCTTCACACTTCTGTTTAGCAGTTAAATGCTGGTCATTTTTTAAATCTCTAGCAGCTAATGATTCTTCATGAAATCAAACATATTGTTTACAATTTCGCGCGCCTGTCTTAGACTTTTTTACCTTTCACAACAGACAAATTCGCTCGTGAATGAACTACTTTAAAAAGTTTGACCGCAATAAAAATGTTTTACAAAATGTCTTACATTAATTGAGTATTTAAGAAAATTCACGGTACACGCCAATAGAACCGGTACCGAGAAGCAGAACCACAGAACTAAGCCGTATATACATTGAAAAGCAAAAGCGAAGCTAAAATAAAAATAATTGTTTTGTATTTGAACATGATGTCCCTTCTTTTTTCTTTTTTTTTTAAATTCGACTGTGATATTAGTTGTAAGATTTTTGTGATATTAGTTGTAAGACTTTAAACATAATAGTTTTAAGTTTTATTTATTTTTAATATGATAGTTTTTAACGTAGTTTTAAGTTACATGTTAGTGTTTTTGTTATCCGAGAATGGGCCTTTTAGACCCATTCCGGATTTTGTTTCCTGTGATAGTAGTTTTAAGTTTTAATTTTATGTAACAATTTTAATTACTTTTATTTATTTATTTTTTTCCGGGCGATGATAACGTCCAACCGTTTTTCGCCCTAAAAAAAAAAAAAAAAAAAAAAAAAAATGATGTACCTTTCTTAATACTGTAAACACAAAAAAATGCAGATGTAGGCATTCCACTTGGCGCGTGGCTCGTCAGCGTAGTCTCTGTTTCCCTTTGTCCCCAGCCCATCGTCTATAGTCGTTTCAAATAACAACTAGTTAAGACTCATCACAACTATAATAACTTGTTTACTCGGCCTCGTAAAATGACTAACTACGTCATGTTTGTTTTGATTCTTATTTTCATTGCGGTAATAAGATATAACAAACAAAAATTTACGTGATAATTACAATTTAGAAATAATTAGTCGTTGTTGAAACGTTCCCTATTGCCTATTCCTTCAAATATACGCATATTAAAATCACTTATTTCAAATTTTACGAATCAGTTCAGTTTGTTCTACACAACTGTCAGCTTAAGTGATTTGCAAGCATTTGTTCACCTTTTCACTGTATACTATGTGAGTAAGATTATAATAGTTCATTTTTTGTATCCAGTTTTCAGCTGTGTATTTTTTTGTGAATTAATATTGTTTGATATTATATTTGAATAATTTATTCGAAAAGTGAAATTAAAAATGTCAAAAATTGGGGGAACTTAAACTATTCCATAGTCAATCCTGTGAAATTGTGGCCGATGTCTTAAAGTTCACGAAAGAGGAAGCACAGAAAGGTGACTTTGAAAGGTGACCCTAAGAAAATTATAGAACGTGTTAGTGTAGCCACTTGTGTCTCGAATAGGTCTGTTGCTCTGATAAAAAATGAATTAAAAAAATTGCAGCAGGTTCATCAGCGTCTTTTTCACCACCAAGGAAAACTTCTCAACGGCCGAAATCTGTTACAGGGCTTGATGATTTTAATATCCATGTTATCCGTAATACAATCACTGCTTTTTCATCTAAAAAACGTTTACCATCTGTTAATAAAATACTCAAAAACACTGAAGGATGATAGTGTGTTTCACAATTCAAGCCGATCATTACGTCGGATTCTTAAAGAAATAGGGTTTAAATGAACTTAATTCCATCTAATAAGTTCATTTTAGTAGAAAGGTTTGATATTCGGTACCAAAGATTTACATATTTAAAAAAAATTTTGAATTCGGAGAAGCAAAGCGAATCGACCATTAGTTTTTGTAGATAAGACGTATATCCGTAGCAATTATATGCAAAAAAAAAACGTGAGTTGGAAAATTTAGTACAGCAGAATATTTGAAGAAACCTATTCGTAAAGGAGGCAGGACAATAATTTTGAATGCAGCAGGAATGATGGGATTTATACCGGGTTGTCAAACGAGTGGAAATTAGTGGTGCAATAGGGAGATTACCACCATGATATGAACTACGCTAACTTCTCTAAATGGATACAAAATAAATAACTTTTTAAACTACCTGAAAACTCTATAATTGTGATAGATAATCCGCCTTATCACAATGTAAATGCTAAGCTCCTGATTCAAATGCTAGAAAAGAAATTATGGTAAACTGGCTTCAGTTTAATAAAATTCCAATATGTCAAAATGCCTTGCAAATGGAGTTGTAAAATATTATCAAGGAAACAAAAAGCGCTACGAGAAATATACCATTGACAAAATTGTAAAAGAAAAACACCATTGAACTGATGCGGTCAGATGTAAAAAACCGGTTTGAAAGCACAACGTAACTTTCATACGTGAAGACGTTATTAATCTTTGTGTGGTAAATTTAATTCATTGAGCCTGAACGATGGAAACCAAAAATTCAAAATTGCTTACGACGTGATGATAAATATAAAGCCGAACTAAGTATTTTAGAAAACAATATGGACTCTTTTATAATATGTTAAGACGAAAATAATGAAATTGATACGATGTCGGCAATATCTGACAACGATCCTGTTGCTAGTGCTAAAGCTGTGAGTGCAGTAGAGGAGTTGTGATATTTGTCTGGTGGTAAGATTTTTTAAATATTTTTATTACAAGTTAATCAGAGATATTTCAGAATTGCATTGGCCTAAAAACTTACAGTATAAAACGCAATCCTTACAACATTTTTTCAAAAAATAAGATAAATATGATAAAATATTAATTGTTTCATTTTAAAACATTATTAACATGATAACCACCTTACCGATGGTGGGAAAGGTCTACTAATTGTTTAACTGGCATGTACACAGTCTGTCACTACACAAGACAAGTGAAATGCCTATACATTATATAAACAACAGTTGCATCATTTTTATGGTTAGAGATTACTAATCATGGTGTGCCAGTGTTTCAGAGAACAATAGCATAGCAGTGACATGCGGGCTGAACATCCAAGCTCACCGTTACGCGTCGGCTACTGTACTAGTTGACAAAACGAAGTGAATATTCGGGGAGTTTACGAACTACTGCTGTGTACAGTCACGTTCCAATGATACTAATAAAATAATTGTGACTTCTGCCTTGAGATTAGATTGCTGTTTTAAACATTATTGTCTGTGTATATGAACTTAGACGCACATCATAACCGTGTTATGTAAGATTATATTATTTATTGGGCTTCATTTATATTAATTTCTTATTAATGAATTAATTGATGACATTTTAATTTCAATGTTTAATATCAAAACATCAGTTTTTCTTCTGCTTAGCTTCCTTTAAACCAAAAAACGTAATCTATACTACTGTCACCAGCTCCATCGGACATGGTCGAACATATCATCAGTGATAAACTGAAAAGTTGATCATTTAGAGAAACTAATCCAAATACGACGCAGGAAAAAAGGCTCCAAACAAAAGATTGTACACCAACTTAGGAATGAGTCTTCGACCAATCAAAAGTGAAGGAAAGTGACGATAAACTGCAGAAGAATTTTGAAAGTGATGCACCGACGGTAAAAATTGGAATAGAGAAGATCTGCATTCAGGGAAACAGGAAAGAAGACGAAGTAATGATAATTACGAAAGTGAGTGCTGGACAATCGTAAGTGTAGCCCGCGGAAGCCCGGAGGTTTCGAAAACAGCTGGCAAGCTCTTTAGCCGCCCCAAACCTTTTAGCGGTTAACATTATGTTAACTAAATTACATGGTAAAGTATGTAATTAATTAAATATTTAAAATTAAATTATGTTTAAATTATATTTTAACATTTTAGCTTGATTGAGTCATCAAGCCTAGACTGATACAGTGCTAACCGCGCCATCTGGGTCGGTATCATCTAATGGCAGCAGCAAAGCATCCTCCGTTATCTATTGCAGAGATGGATCGAAAGATTCTAGTTCAGAGATCTTAGACAGCCAGGAACACCAGAGCTGGAGGCCATCAGGAGGTTGGAAAAAAGAAGTAACTTGCCAATCACTTTTAGTGATTGGCCTAAGAGTAAACCTAGGCGATAGATCATTCGCAGGTAGTCACTTTTTAAGTTTTCTGACTAATTTCATGTAAGTATGAGTTTTTAATAATCGCAGGAGTTTAAAGCCGTTTTGATAGATTTGAAATTTCCTTAGAAATGGAATATATGTTTTCAAGTGGCAAGAGGAGGGTCTATTATACACCCTTGTCATCTTGTGTTCTTCTGGGGTATAATGTCTTATGACAAGGCTATTTCTGGATGTTTTGTCTGACTAGGTCGCTAGTTATTTTACCGGGGAGGAAAAGAATCTACTTTTTCCTTTTTTGTTTGGGAAAAAGACTAATGACCACAGCAGTCGATGCCTGTAAACCCGGAAAAAAGTTTTCTTGTCATATTTTACCATTCTTCTTATTAATCATTTTCATGATCATCCTTTTTAATCTTTTTTTAAATTTGACAAATTATTCCCTGTTATATATACGAGTATATAATACACATTAAAACTTCCCAACATCGGACACGGCTGGGAAACAACAATCTGTCCATTATTTAGAGGCGTTTGCAGTTAAGAAAAATGTGAAAACAGTATTGTTATTTATTCCATGTAAATTAGAATTTAAAAAAAACTTAGTTGCTAATTAATACGACTTTGTAAAATACAAGTTTTTTTTTTAATTGGTTTTCTGAAAATAAAACGCTATCCTTCATGTTCATATTTGAATAAAAAAATAATAATATTGTACTACTGTAACCGACCAATAAAATAAAAGAATACAATTACTGTACTATACTAAAATGGAATAAAAACAACAATGTAAGCTATGAAAATATTAATCAAAGAAGCTTTTTATTTTTTAAAAATAAAAATGTATAGGGATATCTACAATTTATTTATACGTAGATGGTTTAAAATAACTATCTCTTTTTGTTTGAACTAAGTCCTGATACATATTTTTTTCAATACGTGATTGCACTTTTGATATGAAAATAACGCCTTCTGGAAAACCGTTTTGTAAGAAATACCGCTTTAATTTTCAAATCTTTTCTCTTGCTTCCTTACACGTGATGGTAGATCCAGTTTCATTGTCATTCGTTTTGGAAGTAGTCAAATCTGAGGTAGCAACAAGATAGCGAGTGCCAATCGATACGTCCTCTGTGTTGAGCGCGCCGTCAATGTTCGGGCACTCTTTGTAGTTTTCAAATGAGTTAAGTTCTTGAAATTCACTGTTTCACAGAATTTTCATTTGGTTCAATAAGATTTTCATTGTCGGAGTTGAAGTTAGTTTGTGGAGGTTAGTTTTAATACCGGCTTTTACAAAACAATTTCTCACTGTATCAGAAGTAACCTGTTTTATAGCCATACGAATCCATAAAACTGGATCCAACACGTTAATGATTTTAGAAAGCTCATCAGCACCCTTTCTTTCATTGTTGGCAGTAAGTAACGTAACACCTTTTTTCTGTACTGAATTTTAAATTTCTGAATGATCAAGCGGTTTTCATGTTGCAGTAGTATTTTGGGGAAGAAAAATCAGTCTTCTATTTTCTAAGCTAATAATATTAGGGTGCGATTTTCCATTGTCCAAGAATAGACTTTCCCATTTTGTCTTCCCGTTATACGATCAAAATTTAACAATCAGTCCATCATTATGTCTCTAGTCATCCAAGATTTTTTATTTGAATATCATTCAATCTCTAATGTTCACGCTGTTAAAACATCGTAGCTTGCAGTTTTGCCGATTGTTAATGGTTTTTCAAGTTCACCCGGACATTTCACAGACAACAATAGTCTGACTGACTATTGTTGTCAGTTTATATCAAAAGAAAGACTTTCTTTTGATATCTCCCCCTGTACATTTTTCTCTCTTAAACACATTGTTTCACGGAGCAAAGCCCGGAAAATAAGACCAGTCTCATCACATTAAAAATGTTTCTTTCATTATAACTTACGCATATTTCATTTACCCACTCAGTTATTAAATTCTCATATACAGCGCCAGCATCATCACAATAATTTTTTTATGAAAAGTTATGTCTACTTGGGAATTTATCTAACTAATCCCTTGATGCTTTAAATTCATCTAACTGATTTCTTTAGCAATTTCTAGGATTTTATCGTATATCAAAGTTCCAGAATGTTAGAAGTATGAGCCTTGCAAAACCACCCCTAAGTCAATATTACTCATAAAAATCATCACTATCATAAAAACATATCACTCACACTGAGTTTATGTTTTTCATTGACATTTATAACTGCTGCATTATGTTCTAATGTTAGGCGTTTACTATTTTGAGATTTTTTAAGTTGCGATAACGATGGGTGTAAAGAGTTTTTTAAATACACAAAATTGAACGTACAGTAAACGTACATAATAGAAAATGTACTACAATAAAAAATACAGTACTACATTATCACAAAAATATTACTCGTTTAAAAAAAAAAGTATTTACGTCTTACTAAAATATTACTCATACACTATACACTTCCACAGCAACGAATCACGCTGGATGATGAAGTGATTGAAATCATAACATCAATGTCTAGGCGGGAAGTGGTTCAATTCACAACAGATAAACAAATTAGTCGCACTGAGTTTAAAATTAAATAAGGAAAATTACAATTTCTATTCCTGCTGTCCTTTTTTTCAGAACTGATTGAACAGTTTTTATTGGTACATTTACTTTTCGCGTCCGTTATTTAGTAGGTTCATTATTGAGAACTATTCTTTTACTTTACTACCAATATAAAACTGCCGGGGAATCTAAGTGTTCGTTATTAAGAGGAACTTTTGGAAAGTGTCCGTTAAGGGAAGTTTCACTGTATGTATTATAATTATAATTTTTCTATTTAACACAATATATAAATAATATATATTTTTACTAACGATAAAATTTTTTGTAAATTAATAAATATAAAACTAAATTTTCAGCTTACCTTATTTTACAGTCAGTCAGAATATAAATTGTTAAAAATATAAAATAATTATACGCCTCTATCCACTGTTACTTGATGTTTTTTTTTATATTTATAATGCCTGAGTTTATTTTCAGTATTTTTCCAGATTCTGAACTTATGTCTTCTAGTTCCAAAATTCCATAATGAATGTGAATGTTTATTTTTTATTCATAATTTTTGGATGTGTTCTATGAAACAGAATTTATATTAATAATTTTATTGTTATTTTAATTTTTAACTTTGCATAGCTCTATTATTTTTACCTACGGTGTACGGTTTTTTATTTGTGTTCACGTAAAGTACTTAAAAACTTGCCCTTGATGATGATTGCAGCTTCGATTAATGATGTAGTCCAAATACTGAAAACTATGAACTAGATCAGTTACCAAAGAAGTTTTAAAATAACAATTATAATTTTTTTTTACACACACACACACACACACACATATATATATATATATGTTGATTTGGATAAATTTTTGTGGTTACTGTAGACATTTTTGTAAATAAAGTACATCGTAGAAAATTTCAAATCATTATAGAAGAGTTGAAAGTGATTATCTTTATTACTCTTTACCTTAACCAGAAAAAGATTATTTTTTTATTTATCCGTAACGATCTAAAATATCTATTTTCAACACATTCACATATCTTTGAATATAAAATTAATGAATATAAGATTAGCTATTGTTTTACTAAAGCAGATTAAACTCTGTTATATTAATTTATAATATAACTAGAAATGTTAAAATAAAATTAAGTATTTAATTTATTAAACTGTATTTAGTGTGACTTGCAGATTGGATTTATTTTCACAAAAGTAGAGAAGAAATAAATGAAGCACAAGAAAAGTGATTAACTTATTTTAAAATCTTGACCCTTATAAGGAAAACTTCATAAAATGTGTTGAATGATCAGTGTAATAATTGGCATGCTTGCTTCTAAATCAGCCGATCTCAGGTTTAATTTCTGGTTATATATTTTCACCTATAATTTTATTCACTTTATCTTTCTTCTAAAAGTACATGCATTGCTTGTCTTAAATCATAGTACTAAAATAAATGAAAAACTTGAAATGCAATAGCCTTTGGGCATTATTATTTAAACCAAGAGTGTTAACGTCTGTGTAGCTACTTTTCCTTTTATAATTTAAAAAAATTATTAATACGCATTCTATAAAATCATGTCGGATAATCTGTTAGCTAGTTTTATCCTTTGTTCCTTTTGAAAGTTATTAAGTGTTTATGTAATAATGCCGTTTTTGGACTTAATAACCATCATACCTGACAGAGCATTACGGCTTAATTTTTGCGTGTGGAGAAAGTCTGATATAACACAAACATTGTGTGTATTCTATTAATTCGAATGTAAAGTTTGTCAGGAAAGATACATTCAAAATTTTCTGTAGTACATATTTGAAATAGCTCCATCAACATTGGAGTTTTGAACTTAGATTCCAACATCATGAATTTTTAAAACTGACATTCTTTAGTGCTGTTATTTTAATAATAAAGAAGAAATAACCTATAATATTTGAAATTCCCCTTTAGTGACAGTTTGGAAAAACTTGTACATTGAAATTATTACGTTTAGACAAGAACAACTTTTGTAAAAAATCTTGGAGAATAGTTAAAACATGAAATCCATTTAAAGTATACGGGTTTGTTAATAACATATTTAATAAATATTTGTGTATCTTTTGTGAGTAAAAATATGAGGTAGCTGCACATCCGGGAGAAAACGGATTTCTCACAGCTATACAAACAGGCATACTTCAACATTACATCGTGAAGTCCATTTATATACATCATTTGGTAAAACAAAGAGAGCCATTTTACAATCGCGTAACTGCTAATTCATTGTGAGTTTATTAAAAGGAATACTGAAACATATTATATAAATTTATATTACATATTATATAAAATTTTGAGAATATTCAAGAAAAATTATTTCAGTTATTTTTTCGTTTATTTAAGAATTTGTGGATATTTTATATTTCTAAATAATGATCTAAATCAATTAATGCTATTTCTTCATTAATTGCTTTTATAAATCATTAGTTACAAATTTAAGATCTTTGTATCTAACAAATGTTAAACTATTTCGAATTTGATGAACGTTAGTATTACGTTAATTCTATGGATAAAAAAAAATTTAAGAAAACTTATTTTGTTCAAAATTCTACTACAATGTTCATCAGAAAATAATAAAACTTTCAAGGAATTGTGAATCTACTATAAAATTTAAATAATTTTCTGATTCAAAAATATAAAAATGAAATAACCCGTTCCAACTAATTTCTCTTCAGTTTAGAAATAAAGTAGTAAATAAAATCAAAAGTAAGTAAATTAATTTGAACTAATAGAAGTTGACATGACTTTAACTCCCCCAATATAACGAACTGAATTCAGAACACTTGTCCAATTTATCCCCAACAATCTTCTGTCTTCTTCCTGAGACTCACCAAAAAGAGCTTTCTTTTAAAGTTTCAATGAAATTAGGCGGTGCTATCTGATTTAGGCATCGCTTACAACACTAATTGTTGTTGATCATTCACACGTTCATCCAAAATATATTTAAAATAGTTTTACTGAATAGTTTGAGTAAGTCTTCATAACAATTCATGCTAATGAATGAAAGTATGTCATTAATTTTTTAAGCTGTCTAATACGATAAACATTTATTTGATCCTTGCTCGCTTACTCGTATCTTATATATATAAAACAAGATGTTTTCATTGATAATCAGTGCCCAGAAAAAACTACTGAAGATAAATTCATGAATATTTGTATACAGGTTCTTACGGTTTAAGTGTATATTAAGAAAGGAGTTCCTGAAATCTCGAGTTTAAAAGAATAAAGTGGGATAACAGTAAATTTTAATTTTTTTTTTAAATTCTGGATTGAAACTTGATTTTTGGTTAATCATGTAAATATCTAAAAACCAATTTCCAGATTTTTCGAAATTGACCTTAAAGGGGTGAAGAAAGGTACAAAAAAGTGTGAAGAATGATTACAAATTTTGCGATTATATTAAACGAGTTATTCACTCGATTTGAACTTGAAAATACTCTTCAGATAAATATCTAAGAATGATTTTGGACATTTTTTCAGTTTCAGTTTTTTAAGGGATGCGACTGTGTACGTCGTGGTGGCTCAACCAGTACAGCCACTGCCACTGTTATTGTACTTGGAAGGCGACTGACTGCACCTGCCTACGGTTACTTGACTAAAAAAATATAAAATAAAGAAATTTAAATAAAAATGAGACATAATGTACGGTCACCTGCTAGTGGTATTAGATAGAATAGCAAACCGGGTGGTTAGGGGTCCTCCTGGATGCTTTCTTTGTCAAGATAGGCGTTTAGGCAATGATCTCCAGTTAATGGAGATATTCGCTGTTCGGATGAGAATGGACGTGTACGTCCAAAATGGAATGGATGGTACGTGTGTTCAACTCCGTGATGAAGCTGCGGTGGTGGGAGGGTGTAGGCATTGACCTCGGTCCCGAAAGCGGACCACAGCAGAGAAAGATACGAGGTATGTTTTCATTAGTGGCTTACCAAATTTGTGAATCCGTTTCTTGATTTTGAAGTAAATCATGAGGACGTTGAGTAAATTGAATTGAAGGACAAAATTATCGTTGTTCAAAATTTTGTATTTGTTGGTATGAGTAGAGTATTTTGGGTGTTTAAGGAATCAATCAAGTAACGATCTGAGTGCATTGTATAATTAAGGTTAGATATAGGAAGAGTTTTTGCGTGAAAAGTTTGGTGTTAGTGGAAGGCGCGGGGATCGCGCTTCCGCGAATCGGTTAATTTGATAGTTGAGGGTCGTAAGTTTTAGTAGCTGGTTGTGGTTGGAAGAGGCCATACGAAGGCGATAATAGGTTTTGTAAACCTATTGATGGAACTGTTGGAAATGTCAACCGAAGAATTTGCATTGGTGGCATCCTGACAGAGGCCAAACTGGTGACTGCTGTGTTGTGTTACCAAGTTAAGAGGGTCTAAAAGCCGACCTCTGGTAAAGCCCATCAGGGCTAGGAACGGAAAGGGGGTGTTGTGGCGACCGCCACAAGACGAGTGTCTTCCCCTCCGGGGTCAGGATGTTAGATTGTATTTTTTTATGATTCTAATTAAATCATCATCATCCTCGAATGTGATCTGGACATTCTATATTTTTTTTAATATTTATAAATGTAATATTTCTCGAATACTACCGTACAGTGCATTTACGTGCGTGCGTGCATGCATGTTTATGTTTGTATTCCTTGTGTTTACCTGCCAGTCCAGCAATCCATTCCTACTCTGTATAAAATTATAAATATAAATCATTAATAAAACTGTGTGTATACACACACACACACACACACACACACACAGAGTCGAAGCTCTATTAACGAAATTGAGAAACCCGGGAAAAATGCGTTTTATAGGTGCAACAAGAATGCCCAGTCTAATTTGTTTTACGAACGTTTTATTCCGTTTTATGATGAATTAAAGTTAAGTACAGTTATTTTTCTTAATAGCGCTGTAGAAAACATGTAAATGTATTTTTTATGTCGTGTCTTACATATTAATCTAATATCTTATTGGTACTGTATAAAAAGTATGTCTCGGGTAAGGACTTGCCTCGTACTTAGAATGGATGTAGGCTACACGTAAAAGCTTGTTGTACTCAGTTGTTGGTTAACACGCTGTATTTTTATTTCTAGCGCATAATTTTTTCAGAACGATAACACAAAAAAATGATTTTATTAACTTTTTTAAATTGATTAAAATAATCCTAATGCATTCTTAAGTTTTTGATAGATAGTGATGGTAATGTTAACAGTATAATTTTTAAAGCAGTATTAATTTATTACTTGAAAAAGTGAGTAATTTTCTGTCTTTGAATAAGGAAAAGTTTCGAATTTATTTAAATATTCAAAAATACTGTCAGATACTTCATTCTTCAACATTAGTCCAAGTCTAATTGTTTTAAATGACTGTAAAACCTCATATTGGGTAGGTTTTCTCTCCTGCTGCTGGTCTTCGTAATTTTCGTCAACATAATAATCATCTTCGTTTTATTCTATCGGTTCAGAGGACTTACAAACACTATGAAGTATGTCGTCATCGTCCGGAAAATAAGAAACGGTAATCTGTTCATTAGCAGTGATCTTCCAGTGTAACTTCACTGACATTTCCAGTTGTTTGGAGGAAATTCCAGTGACTATTAGCGTCATATCATCTTCTTCATTCCCTTCTGTTGTGATGGTACTGAAACCAGCTTTACAAAAACAATGGAATATTGTTTCATCGCTAACATCATTGTTCCGTACTTTTGATAATTCAGAAATGCACTCCTGGAGGTCAACAGTATTAACAGGAACAGCCTCGTTGTTCTGTACAGTGGTTTCAGGATTCTTTTTCGGTAGCGCAATTTAGAATTTGAATTACCTACCCCCGGATCCATTGGTTGTAAAATTGACGTTACCTTTGGTGGGAAAAATACCACTTTTACGTTGTTTAATACAGAATTAATGTCTTGAGGATGTGCCGTACAATTATCAATAAAAATTACAAATCTTCTTTTTTATTTGGTAATCTGTTTACCCAGCGTTTTTACCCAATCTGTAAAAATATCGGTAATCATCCACGCCAATTTGTTAAATGTATAGTCTACCTCTAGAGATTTAACTCCTTGAAAACAACGCGGAGGTTTACCGATTACCAACATTTTAAGCCTTTCAGTCCCTAGTATGTTTGCAGCCACTAAATCGTAATTCTTAGTTTATTTTATTTACCACCAAAGCACGGATCATTTTTAAAAGTTAACGTTTTTTTCGGGTAAACATTTGAAAAATAGACCCGTCTTTACGTGGATATTCTTCTAAAATCGGTTTCAACGCAGTCTGCTTCCAAGTTTCAGTCACTTACGCTGGCACTTGCACTTTCTCCAGAAATTACTTTATGAATAACACAATGTCTTTTTTAAACTCTTCTTACCACCCATTGCTGGCCTGGAAATCTTTGTGCCCTAATCCGGTTCCAAATTCCAGGGCTTTTTCTTTAATTAATTTCCCGTATAACGGAACAAGCTTTTTTCGCGCATCACAGTCATACATTTCAAAATTGTTTTGTTGATATGATCGATCTGTAATTTTTTTCTCACTAGATTTTCTTTCTCACTAGATTTTCTAGTTCTTGTAGTGTCATGTCTCGTTTTTTAAAATTGTCGAAAATATACTTGGTGGGATTCCAAATTTTTGCGCGATATCTTTTTTTTAACCCCTTCGTCAACTTCGTGTATAACGCTAATTTTTTCCGAAACACTAAGGCACTTCCGTTTTGACATTCATACGGAACACTAAAGAAACAGTACACTTCTGTATAACGTGAGTAAAGCAATCCAACGAGACCGACTGATTTAATCCCAGGAAAAATTATGCTGACTGTATGTATGTGTTAAATACTTTCTAAAAATTCTGTTTGTTACGTCTAGGACTGTAGATAATGTCTCGTTTAGATAAATGAATGAATAACTGGATATTGCTCAGTAATTTTGGTGCTTTGTGTTAGTTTAATGGATTTCGGGAAATTCTGCTACTTTAATGTATAGGCGGACAGTAACTGCAGAACACGTGTTTAAATCTTTTGTTAGAATTTTATTGGTAATGGGTTATAAGAATCTTGGAAATGTTCGCTTTACCAGTTCAATAAAAATAAGCTGTCATTCTTGATCGTTGTCAAGAATACTTTGTGTTTGTATATAGGTACAATTTTGGTACAAAAACCAAAAGAATAACTACCTTAATTTTCAGAGATGTCCAAAATACTAAATTTAATGGCATTTAAAAAAAAAACATTTCCTAATTATTACTATATGTTACTACATACTATCTTAATATGCAGTATGTCACCATTTCGTTATTACATAGAAGTATGAATATGTTAAATAGAGGTAAATTTACTCGTAATTTTATTAAAATGTCACGGTGCAGTAAAAAAAAAATTGTAAAATCAAGTTTTTCATAATATCGAGGTTCGTTATGTGGAGGTTCAACTATATATATATATATATATATATATATATATATATATATATATATATATACACACACACACACGTAATATGATATCATTCTTGTTTTAAATATTTTCGTCCGACATTTCTAGAAAATTAATTGGAAACTTAGATGAAAAATAAAATATACTAATGCATTCAAGGGAAATTTTGTCTTGTTAATGTTCGAATTACTGAACGTTAGTTGACGTTATGCCGAGGATGTTCTCGTGCTGTTCGAGCCGAGGAGTGAGAATTCTCAATAAATTCTCGTATAATCTCTAACAATTTGCTATTATTTGTTGCAGATTTTGGCCTCCCTGGTTTTCCACTATTAATAATGTGTTTCCCCTATTATAATTCTTCAAATCGTTTGATGCTTTCTGACACTGGACGTTTTAAAATAGAGTTACGGTTATTAAAAGTTGCATTGAAAAATTCACAAACGTTATTATTCAACCTAACTGTATCACCAAAGCCGCTCATCATTAAAAATGTGACCTTGTTCACTAAGTGACATGTTGATAACAATATTAGCAGGTAGCACAGAAAAAATTAATTCAGTAAAACAATTACAAAAAAGGAAAAAAGAGATGTAAACAAAAGTGGCTTACAAATACGGTAATGGTAGACAAAATCAATTAGTCAACCTATCACAATAACTTCTCGTATAAAATTAACAGTGTAGTAATGAAACACACTAAATGGGATATTATACAATAATGAAGTAGCTTCATTTTTGCAACAAAGGTAAGAGTCCATCAACGATCGATCAGAGCAATTAAAAGGCAATATTTTTATTTACTCATTAAATTGAAACAAAAAAACTTTTTGTGTTAAAAAATAAAAATTGTTTAATTTAAAAAAAAATTAATTTAACTTTTAAAATAAATTTTAATTAAACTTTAATTCAGTTTAATTTAATTTTATTATATTACTAAATTCAGTAATTTTCAAAATCCAAATTTTATCCCGCTGCCATTTTTGGTAGGAAATCGTACCAACGTTATATTTATACCATTTTTTATGTCTTAAAGAGATCTTTAAAATGATATCACGCAAAGGGTGTTACCATTTAAAATATTTAAGTAACAACCCCTGGGACACCTCTTAAGAAGGGTGTTGAAATTTTATTTCTCGTCAAAAGGTAAAGAAGTTGAGCGATACCTTATCCTGAAAGTTTTTTTTTAACCTCCGCGACCACTGTTAGGTATTGCTTCAGAGGATGAGATGAATGATAAGTAGCGTGTGAAAATGCCATGCCTGATCGAGATTCGAACCTGGGATCTCCGGATGAAAGGCCGAGACGCTACCACTCGCGCCACGGAGGCCGGTTTATCCTGAAAGTTACAGTATTCTAACTGGAACGGTGTTAAAGAGTTGAAGGTTTTCCATCCTTTTGACTTATTCTGTATATGTATATATATATATATATATATATATATATATATATACTTTATTTTAATTTTTTTATTTAATTTATCTATTTATGGGCCTATGTATAAAGTTTTATCGAAAATCTCCATAACTACGAGATCAATTTTAATTTATGTATGTGTACTTATCTATCTGTAATTGTGCGTGAGAAGACTGATTGAGTCCTTGAGTTACGCTCAATTTAAGGTCTATATCATTTTAGCTGGTCAAGTTAGAAAATATGTAACTTCATATTACATATTTTCAAATAACGAGGGCCGGTCTTCTTGCGCAGAAGTACGTAAAAATACACAAAATAACGAGGCCTTCTTGCGCAGAAGTGCGCAAGAAGACTTCGTTATTTTTAAAGTGTTGAGGATTTCCCATCCTTTTGATTCATTCTATATATATATATATTTATTTATTAATTTTGGGCTTCTGTATAAATACTATACAGTCGGTCTTCTTGCGCAGAACTTCGCAAGAAAACTGATTCCTCCACAAAGAATTTTATGTTTTTTTTATTTAGGATTTATTTATTTTACTTAAACGTACTGTTAAAAAAGGAAAGTTTAAATTATGAATGCGATAAAAAGTGAATACTACAGTCCAGTGTATTTGAACGGTATTAAATAGTAATGCATTCTGTAGAGGTGAATTTTATTATTTTTTTAAAGAAGTGCAGACTAAAATGTTTATAAGTGTATGTGCATAACTATGCAATACTTAAAATAGATGTAACTTCGTACCTGCTGATCTCCGTGGCGGAGTGGTAGTGTCTCAGCCATTCATCCGGAGGCACTTGGTTCGAATCCCAGTCAGGCATGGCATTTTTCATACGCTACAAATTTTCATTCTTATTGAGTAAAGTGAAATTCGGTCGATGCTCATCGTCTCAAAAAAAGAATCTTCGTACTTATGAAGTTATTGTCTATTGTAAATAAATGTAAACATATTTATTCTCCATCGGTAATACCTTAGCTACATGCAGACTTGGTAGAATCGTAGATTAACAATTTTTTTATTAAACAATTAGTAAGTCACGTTTTATCTTAAAATAATAATTTTATTCAGTTTATACTTTTTACCTGTACAAAGATGTATGCTGCTATCGTACAAAGTATCTGTCAGCCACCATAATTCCATAATTGCTCACGTGACAGATAAGGGTCGTGTGCATCCGGAGTGAGAAAATTTACCTGGTCATCGAAGCAAAAATCTCTTTTTAAATTCTATTATAAAAACGGAAAAAAGGTACTTATAAATAAATTTACTGAGTAAAAATACTGGTTCCACGAACATTAAGATAAAGAAAATTATATAAAAGCATGTAACAATTGTTTTCTGTAATTTCTGAGCGTTTAAAAATGATTATACGAATTTCAAAATTTAGATGAACATTTTGAAACTAGATTTTTATTATGGTAAAATTTGTTGCGAGTCGGTCGACCTGTTTTGATTTTAGAAGAAGATCCTCCGTTTGGTTTTGGCTCTTGACGGTTGAAAAGTGGGCTCCGTTTTTTTCTAATCATTAAAGCATAACATGATCTGATTTTCTATAAAAGTTTATTGTTATTGAAGATTGTTAACTAAGACGTACTATGCATTAATGCCCGCTGACAAATCGTTCTCCACTCAATTATGGACTTTTGAAATAGGTACCAGTATCGATTACTATTAACAATTCTGCTCTTCGCTGCAATAAACTTACGAAAACGAGGTACAGCAAAGAAAAACATACTCTTCTTTTTAATACATATTTTAGATCTGTTTTAATTACTTAAATCGGTCTAAATGTTTGCTAAGAAAAGTTTCCCTTTTCTTAGCGAACATTTCTTTTTAAACTATACCTTCCTGATTAAAATATCGATTCGGGATTGGGACTCAGATTTGATTTGTCTTCAGGCTTTCATTATTTTTGGTTAGTTATTTTATTGTACGGTTATTTATTTTATTTACTGATTCTTGTTTGTTTTTATATACTGTTATTCTTTTTTTTATAAAATAAAATTATATTCATTTTTTTTCTTATATTTTTAAATATTTATTATCAAACTGATATGAACGTATTTATTTAATGTCAGCTTTTGTTTTCGTCTTTTTTTTTTTGTTAAGTTTATACATAGTTGTGATATCAAATCTGTACGAATTACCTTCAATTTTAACTTTTCCCCTCATAAAATAAAGATATATGGCTTACTTTTGTATCAAAACCATACTAAATACAATTGTCCAAACGTTTATTACACTTGCTTTGTTTGATCGCTCGTTCGGTTAGTGTCATCATATGTTAAAAAGGCTATCGTCTGATCTTGCATGATATTCTAGTTTTATACGAAATGAGGTTTTTTACTGTATAATTAGTTTTAAGGATTTTAATGTTCTTGATCGTTAGCTTTCAATTAACAGCACTACCTCATACCCAAAATTATTTTATCTCGGATAAAGTATACCTCTTGCAGCCATATCGGTCTCGTCGATAGATATTATGTAACTATTTTAAATACCTATTATGTCACGTCGCGATTATCAGAAAAATAAAATTAATAGGAGAATGAGATATTTTACCGAAAGTAATCTGTACTGAATTTTTTTAGTTCTAATTTCTTGAAACGTCTAAGTTATCTGAACTTAGCGATACATAACGGAAAATGGAACGTTCCCACGGCCGTGCAAACAGATTAATATTACGTCGTTTAACCTTTCAATACTTTCAATTTTTTTCTCTCGTATTCAGATAAGCTATTTAGTTTATTTTAACTTCGGGATTGCTCAATAAACGGACGTAATCGCCATTAATTGATATACGCTGCTACCATCCGTACTAGAGTTAGGAAGAACGGCCGTAAATCCCACATAGTCCCATGAGAAAACTGTGATAAGACCCTCAAGGAAAGAGTATGTTGTATAAAATTCGAATACAATGAATGAAAATATTTATATTTGCAACTTTATTTCTTTTTTTTTTTTTTTAAATAATAAGGATTTTTAGAAAATACAATGTTGTACAAGTTCTTTACTAGAAGAGAAATTTCTTATGAAAATATATGAGTAAGAACAAAATAATGAAATTTGTATTTTATTTTTAAATAAAATCGTACAGAACGGATAATTCTACCAGTTTCCTTTATTCAAATAAAATTTATGTACAAAATAAAATTTACAATTTAGAAATATACAGTTGTATTACTTGTGCAGCTCTCTCTCAAAAAAAATTTGAAAATGACAATAAAATGAACAGATTGAAGTATTAATGTAATAATCAAAATGTAGATACAAAGGCTCTAATTTGAATTAGAGTTACAAATGAGATTTATTATCTGAAATATCAATCGTACAAATATCTTAGAATATCGTGAGATAGATAAAAAGAAAGTTATAATTACACTGAAATATTAGCGGATAAACACAATATTGCCAAGGGAAGAATAATTTAGTTATGGATGTAGCAGAACTACAAAGGATGAACGAATTAAGGGAGAAATCTAACTGCAAACTACCGTAACCTTTAAGAGGAAAATAAATTTGAAAATATCAAATTGTTAATTTCGGAATTAGAAGAGATTCTTTCAAACATTCGTATGCAGTGGAAGTTTAATAGCTTTTCATGTTCAATTCCTATTTACCGAAAGATAACTAAAGAATTCTCGTTTTTTAAATTAGCTATTAATGAAGTTCGATATGAATTAGTTGAGCTGATGAGTATGAAATGTAGAAATTTTAAGCCGAGTTAGAAGCAGATGGATTTTATGGCATTCTAATAAAAAGAATTACGTTATGTAACGTGTATAATGCAAGTCGAAATAACGCAAATACTAAGAAATAAAGTGCCTCGTGCTTTTATAAATTAGCTGCTGGGAAACAAAATTGTTTTATTTAAGTAAGAAGAAGAATCTATAAGTATAACACCATCTTACTAATTTTCCATTTTGTTTATGTATCCGAGTGTGGTAAAAATAACTTATTAAAGCCAAAAAAGAAGTTAAAAGTAATCAGAAACCTAAAAAAATCTTAAAATTTAATGACGAATAAATAATTAGGGTAAAGAAATTAATTGTTCATATTTATTTTATAAATAAAATTTAAGCAGCTTTTAAAATTAATATAAAATTTATCATTCGTTTATTCTGTAGACTAGGGAACGGAATAAACATTTAGTTTTTGTTCAGGTATGTTGTAAACGTAAAATATAGATATATTTTTAAGTCGTGTTACGGTCACATGTACATGCCTGTCGAATAGTGTAACGACGCTTTAAGAGTCGACCGCAGTGATGCTGCATACCTGGTACCTACAAACGATGCCGGGAGGGAGTGAAAATATATGTTTTCAGGTGGAGTAGTACCTAGAAAGTGTGGTGGTTTTGTTCTGGGTGGAGGGTTTGTAAAGGTTAGTAGGGGTTGCGGCAGGGCAGCAGGCTGCTTGTCTGTTGGAGTGGCTGCTATTTAGTCGGGAGAGAATCAGTCCCCGAATTCGTTGTCTGTTTTTGCCCTTTCGAGCTTTCACATCGCTACTCTCCGATTTACTTGTCCGCGATTTATGATATAATTAGTTTACTGTTGAATGTTTACAGTCGTCTGTTAATTCTATTAATGAGTGATACAGTTGTTATTTTTTAAGGGTTCTTGTTTCTTTTTTTTTGTGTAAAGGTGGTAAGTGGTTCTTTATATGTTAATGATTACTTTTGTGTTAACGTTAATGCCCTGAAATTGTGCATATTTGTCGTTATAGTGTGAATTACATTAGTTTCAAATAATTGAATTTATCACTTAAATTTTGTTTTTCAGCGAATTCCAAGTAATATTAAATACGCGTTTTTATGTTCACTTTACCTGTTTATAAACCAAATAATTTTCTATAATGTATTTAATACGGCTTTCTAATAATATCAGTGAATGAATCACTTATAATAATACCAAGTATTATTTACGTCTTAAAAGTACTCCAACTTTGTAATTGTATACTGTTGAATTAATTTATTGAATACTTGGAAATAATATGTTTAGATACCGTTCTTATATATATAATTTATTTGCATATATACCGCGGTAAAATTATACAAAATTTTATCGTAATTAAAAATTAACAAAACTGAAAATAATTGAATAAATGTTAAACTCTTTTAACAAACGAACGAAATACACAGTATTTCAGTTATAAACCGCGGAAATTTGTTGTCATTCTTAATATTTTAAGT